>NC_069085.1:17951420-18253600 GCF_947172395.1 Bicyclus anynana
GAGGGTGTTGGAAACATTGTAGGGTTAGTTTAACGTTTACGAGCTTAGCTGTTTATAGCTAGCACCGCCCACAAATAATTCCAAACCTAAATAATTGCATAATTAATAAGTTCTAATACGAGTATTGAGCAGCAAGCCACGCACAAACTTGTCACGCTGAAACGGTATGCCGTGACCCTAATAAGTTTTAATTTAATCAATGATAATGATCGATAGAAACGTTTAAGTATCTCCCCTTAAGTCACTTAAGGAAAAATGAATTATTTAAGACATAATCCTGACCAATTTCTAAGCCTTGGCAGTAGGTATGATTAGATTGATTCCCTATCAATCTTATAAAATGTGGTAAAATAATCTAATGTGGTAAATAGCCACAATCCGGAGTTTAAGCCGAGTTTAAGGCATACACTGCAAGGCACAGAAAGAACTGAGACAATTTATAAAATAAAGACCCTTCACCCTACCATCAAACAAGACAGGGGCTAATTTAAGATCATACAAAGCAACAGCTTAGAACACTGGGCTAAAACGGTCGAAAGAAGTAAGAAGTAAGTAAGATAGGTATTAAAATATACATTGTCAGTCTCGAGTGTGGAGTAGCCAAGGGGATCCATTATCTCCAAAATTATTTTTATTCGTTATATCACACTTAGTTTATTTCAGCTGATTTAAAAAAAGTGTTTTGTATTCGACCCGTTCAGGTAAGGCGAATATTGAATTAAATAATATACATGAAGAGGTACATTTATTTCTAAAAAAATAATGTAACTAGGCCTACGGTTTAAAGCTCTCGTAATTAATAGGCCCGTCTTAAGTAAGTCGTAAATTTGTTTCCTCCTTATAAGAGTCTTGTTGCGAAATATATGTTCATCAAAATAACTTACTTTGCATGTATCTAACTTTGGCGTTAACATCTTTTTAACCTCAAAATACAGGTTTCCAATCTCTCAATCGTGAATATGATACCGGTATCTGGATTAACATTGATTTAGTTCCAAATACCAATTACCTTAACATTCGTTTGTATAGCGATGTAATAATCATAACAAATGTTATTTAAAAATGAACATGTAAAACCGATTTAATACAAGGTAAAGTTACTCCAAGTCCAGACTAGGAGATTGCAAACATTTGCAATACCCTGAAACTATACGTGGCTAATAGAAGAAACAAACACGAGCAAAATGAAGAAACGAGAAGTTTCTTCACACACGACCCTACGCAAAAGGTTAGGAAATAAATCGTGTCCTTTCACAAAATCCCGTCATCTAGCGCCATAGTTAAATTTAAAATACAATGAACTCTATTTCTATTAAAATAAGAGCTAGAAAAGTAAGTAGGTGTGCACGTACATTTCAAGCCATAGCCGATTGAAAGTACCCTGTCCAGTTTCAGTAATGTTTAGTACACGTTTAAGGTCCGTTTTCACTATCGTTTCATATTAGACAAGTGTCATATAAGTCTAGTGATTTACAACTAAAATACGTTAATGATATGATAATTATGATACGATATTTATCAAGCGAGCAAAGTTAGTTTGCAATAATTGATTATTAATCAAATTGCTATCCTACTTACTGTACTTCGCGCTAACGCTCTCGACGCACAAAGTAAAATTTAAAATAGATGATCTTGTATTATTACCAATAATACAAGATCATCAACCTTAAATGTGTTAAGACATTAATTATACTCATGTCCTTAGTTATGTAGGTAAAATATCAAATAAATAAAGTATATTATTTGCTAGGAATATTAGCGTAGCAAAAAGTACAATGGGCACTATGAAGTCTCTGAGCACAAAAGAATTAGTATTACATAATCACATGATCATAGAAAACTTGATTGACAATCGCAAATACCCTATACATATTTATTGAAAAAATATATAACTATGCAATACTTATAATTAAAAAAAAGTTAATCAATAAGTCCTAAATCTTCGAGACTTCGAGATTGCGATCGCATTTGTCGATATGTATTAGTGAAAACGGACACTAACAAAAGTATTAATAATAAATTACATTTCACAGTTTGGCTTCGCCTACATACAGTCTACTACGCTCAGAATATTTACACGTCTAAGGAATTATAGACACCTATATAATAAACACTACGCAAGGCTTACTTGGTACGTAAATACTTTAGATTTGGCAATTTTATGAAAGCGTAAAAAGCTAAAACTGTAACTTTGGTGCAAAAAGAAACGATTTTTACATTCAAAATTGATGGTAATGATCCATTGTACTCTTAGATATGCAATAAACAAACTATGGGTGTCATGAAAAAGGGACGTTGGAACCGATGAGTAGGTGGGCTGAGTGAGATCACTCCCCATCATAGGTGCAATGATGTCCTCGTACGAATCCGCGTGGGTGGGGGGTCGTCTTTATTACACGATTGTTGCTAGACTAAATTCCTGTGGCAGGATAACACAGGGGTTCTCCGTTACCATTTTACAGTTCAGATTCGATTAATCGAGATACCTGTATGTATGAAGAAAAGCATTTTTTAGACACTCGTACAAATGATTAAGGATGTCACATTATGAGACAATTCATCATTATTATTTTATTTTAATAACCCCGTATGAAATGGATTCGCGAGACCTGGTCTCCGGACAATTGATTTATAATACTAATGATATCACTCAATTACTTCAAACGAATATATTAAATTAAAATAAATTCCTAGCGAGAAAACTATCGATCAGAGAAGTAATTATAACTGGAAATGTATTATTAAGTCTTTATATTTTGAGATACAGCTGTTCTTAACATTTGATCGTTTGATATCAAAGTTCTTAACAAGCGAGATTTCCTACTTAAAACAAACTATGCTTATTTATTAATGATATCAATTCTGATGGCGTAAACCTCGTAACACTTCAGTAAACCATGAAGTTTGAATTAATTAAAAGTTAAATCTTTGTAGTTACGTCAATTTGTCATATTACACCAAATTATGCAATTTGACGTCACTGTCGCAGGTTCGAGGAACTAGACTCCTATTATATCGAGGAACTAGAAAAGCCTCCATCTTACTGTATCTAGGAATTTATGCATCAGAATTGTTACCTATTTCTTAACGATATTAATTAGTACGGACTTACGAAACTTTGGCAACCGAGATTAGAATTAGTATTAATCGCGCCTATATTAAGATATTTAGCTAACATTTATCAAATCTACACTTTGAGAATCTTAAAACTACAGTTTAGTAATCTGGTTTAGTATTGTCTATCTAATAACCTACGATTAAAAAACCTACACAATCACATCTCCTAAACGTTCATTATTATGAATGTTACGGGCAAAGTTCACAGGGTGTACGAATGTCCAGGTATTTACACCAATAGCACCTATTCCATTCGTTTTAAGTATTCTAATTGGGAGGTATTTGGTGGCTTAACTGCGGGAAAAACCAACTAAATACAAATCCTATGAGTAGTTTGATACAAGCACTTAAACAGAATAATATTGTGGTCTGTAGTTTCGGCTATTTTTGTGAGCAAATTAACTGTTTATGTCAATTATTCAAATAATTAACAGTGACAATTCTGTTTTGTTGGATTTACATCCGTTCTCTCAAAGCGTAAAACATTAATGTCATGGCAATATTTTTTTATGTAGGATTAGAAATTATACGATCTTTCGAATTGCAAGGTTGTTTTAAGGGACTGAATTGAATTACTGTAAACACCTACAGTAATTATTAGCTCATATTTAAAGCAAATAGTTGTAATAGTAGACTTAACCACCCAGAAAACTTCGCCAGTAAGAGTTACAAGTCGAAAATCTATGAGATTACAACTAGAATGAGTGTAAACATCATAAAGCTACACGTCAACCGTCTTTTAAATCAGTGGACGTTGAACTTATTTGTAGAAGATATTTGCAGTTTATCAAAAGGAGAAAATAATGTAATTAGTTAGACTGCTTAGCGTTGAGTTTCATGATGAATATAACCTAAATTGAGATTTTTGTTACTAATTAATTCACGAAAACATTATGTAACAACTTACCGAACTCGCCTGAACTAAATTAAGAAGCGAGTGATCAAAAGATTTATTCAAAGTCATGAAAGTCAAATAAGAGTGTTTTATTAATGTAACTATGAAAACAAATCTACGAATGTGTGATACGCGGCTACAGGCAGCATTGTTTCATCCAGTTAATAACCTATATGTCAAGGAATCGCTTAAGTAAATTGTCAATTTTAAGCACTTTCCATCACTTATGCACTTATACTTGATCAAATGTCACTGATTAAAACGACTGCAAAAAAACGTAGATACGTGAAATTTCTATTACTTTCAATGATTCGAACTGATAAATAATTTTGATATGATATATGACGTATACAATATGTTGTACTATAATTCAGTCGATGTTACCTTATATATACAATATACATATATAATATATAATAAATATAATTCATTAATGATAATATTAAGATAGATATGGGTGTGTGCTTTCTAATAATCGCGATAAACTCGTAATCCGTCCATTTTGAACTTTTCATTGTTAGCGCATCGAAATTTTACTGAACATTTTGAAGAATAAAAAACATCAGCTATTTTTAAGGAAAGAGATCGAAGTCCATGTCAAGAGGAAAGAAATTCTTTTCTGAACTATGAAATATATCAGGCCACCAATACTAATAAAACAGAAAAGCTAAAAATATTTACTATTAGTTTACCAATGACCAGTTTGAGTCGTCTATTCAAATATCTTCGTATCAACGTCTAGATAGACTTATCAACCAACAAAACAACAGTAAAAGAAAAGCACGTCAAAAACATGAATTACTTCGATTTAGGATTTGGTGTAATCCATCAAATACATTCACGTCGAAGTTACTTGTAAGTGTCGTAATCAGGAAATATTTTTTAAGAAAGTTCACCGACCACGCCCGCATGACAAATATTTAAATTCCTCTGACCTGACCTTTATAAACCTTTTGCCAAAGATGTTCAGCGCTTATCTTTCTCTTAACCTCCCCACTGAGTTACCAATACAACGTCCTATACGAGTAAGCCTAGAGTGCTGAGTGCTGATAGTAATCTGCCCACGTCGATCTCCGTGTCTAATCTAAAAATTACTTAATACTTAATCAAAATTTAAACGCCCAAAGTAACCTTTGAGTATCGATAGGTATATTGATTTGTTCGATGTCGTCACTTAGTAATTTCATTATATTTGATAGACCTGATAAACACACTTATATCTTATATTTACTAACGAAATACACGTTACCATATTTAGAACGAAATAATAACGTGGCAAATGACTAAGCTCAGTCCCATATTTTATTATATCTCAGATGAATATGGATATTACGTAACGATTACATGATAAAACAAGACAAATCGTATGTAGTGCTTAACTTGAATAACCATTAGACCGTTATAAAAGGACTAAAGAAATAATAAAATGGTATTGGTCTAGATGCAGAATTTGGCACATATAATTTTAAACCAAGATTTCCTCCGTTCACAAAACGAATAGCACTTAGCGGTAATACCAATGAAATTAGTCTTTACAAGTATAACCACAATTTAGGTCGGTAGTTTCAAAACTGGTCTGCTGTGTTACGCAATGTCTAGGGTTACTAAAACTCCTCATGTAAATTATTACTTAGCAGATAACATTCGCGACATCTCGAAAAAAAGTAACGATAGAAAAAATACCGGATATATTGGCAATTTAGCAAGAAATATTCCATATGACTTGAGTGTTGCGAGTGAGTAAATTCAAGATTGCAACAACTAGCACAGAACTGATGGCCTATCTAATAGCGCGTAGAACAATATATCAGATCATATCACCAGGAAGGTAGAACATAACAGAACGTTGCATTGCTCAATCTCCAAATGCTCACATCACTTCAAAGTAGGTACATTCCAAATCTATTTTGGAGTAGATATATAGTGTAACATGCATCTTAACAATAAGTATGTAACATCAAGTTCGTACGATTTGGAAATTCTCTTACAAATAGAAACACACGACACTACATTATGATCTGATTTCAATCCAAGTAATTTAACTACATTAACTTTTTGTTTAGAACTAACATTTCAATCAGATGTGCTATTACATTATCGTTGTCTTGCACATAACATTTCAAGCCAACTTACAGTTACTAATTCGCAAGAGATTTAGATTAAATTTTTAAAGTTTCTCTACGTAGATGGTGTTATGAAGACATGATACATATGCGTTTTATTGGTCCTGCGCTGTTTCAAAACCGAGCGCCGTTCGCCAATTCGCAAAAGAATTAATTATGTATGCAAGCCATTTTTAGAAAGATACAGAATATAAAAAAAATAACTGCAAAATTGTCCTCGTTCAATCTATCAAACAGAGGCGAAATTCTGGTCAAATTGTCGACCAGTTAGGTATATTAGTAAAAATTCAATTAGAATAAAATTTTGTTGAAGCTCCATTCTATTAATTGCGAAAACGTGATCAACGAAAACTTATGCCACAACTATTCAAGGTTCTCAACCAATCAAAAGTAATTAATGAGTAGTTTTATTAAAACGACTAACTAAGAAATTCTGACCAGGATTTCGCAAGTATTAAAATTAACCTTAAAGTCATGGAAGATCTGAGGTTGACCAAACTAAAACGAAAGACTAAGGAAGGTCACCAGAACCGATTCTAACTCAGCTGTCCTTAGGTCACGCTCGGCCTAGCATGGCGGCGACGTCTCCCGCGGACTGGGAGTGCAGCAAGGCAGTCCTCGTGGGCCTCGGGGGAGGAAGACGAGGTAGCGCGAGCATTGCCGATGGCGTCGAACCAAGTGCACATCCAATTACGAACTCGTGACGTGTCGCCTCCGTGGGTGTGATGCGTCGTTTTGGGTCCCATCTGAAAAGAAGTTCGCTTTTTAATATATGTTTTAGCGCTTAAGTGCATTTCCTTCTTATGCAACAAGTTAGTCCTTTACTGCGATCACACTTTAATGTGACGTTATGATGCCTTTTAAGCAGACTAACTTGGAAGTCGGGTATACCGCATGACGCAAGACCTGAGCTAATGTCGAAAATATAAAGTCTTAAATATAAAATCTGTAGAAAACCAAACCAGTGGTGGTTTACAGTGGCTAAGTAGGCTGGAGCCTAGGGCGGCAGATTTAAGGGGGCGGCAAATTTGACCCAAAAAACTTTTTCTTCTATAGAAATAAAGAAAATGTAAAGATAATTTCAATATTTCAGTCCTGGACGTCCTATATTAAAATATTAAAACTTGAAATTTTATTGAAACGATATAAGGCAATAGGCTACTTGCCTCTTTTGTAAACAAAACTTTAAACTGAATTATGGAAGTATTCTAAGCTATATTTTATTTTGTCCCGTCAATAATAACCAGTAAAAAAAATAATATAAATCAAAAATATCTACGAAAATTTTTTGCCGCCGAAACACAACACATTAGCAAGTGACGTCATTAATAGAGATAACAGCGTGATTGGCGTTTGCAGTGATGTGATATATCACGTCACCGCAAGTGCCTATCACAAGCCGATGCCTTGTAGCGAATGACGTTACAGTTTATGATTGGTGTTTGCGATGATGTGATAAAAATACAATTTTTTTTTATAAAAATATTACAATTACGAGATTATTTTCATAAATAAAAATGTGATTAGAGTTTGTAGCCATCTAAACTGCCTGTTTTCAAAAATCTTCTTAGGTTTGTATAGCAGGCGAGTAGCCTATTGCGAACTAGAATACCTATCGAATTTCACAGTTCAGTAGAGGCTGCAAAAATTCAATAGCCTACTGGCGGCAAATTTGCAAATCCGCCACTGGCAGTTACACCAGAGGAGTCGTAGTTTAAATAAATATAGAACGCAACAGCACCAATTAGTACCTAAATGTATCTAATCTAGAATTTGTAATTGTTTCTAGTTCTTGTCGAAGGAAGTTCATATTAATGCAAATACGAGATTATTAATTGTGCAACATTAGAATGCAGTTGTTACTTGTACACGAAGGTTATTTTCTGATTTTATAATTGTAACTTGGTAACAAATTATTATTTTTCTTGCGTGATATCTTAAGTGTATGATAACGTATGCGTTGCCTTATACAGGGCTGAGCTTTGGTGTTACCATAGAGCTTTGTAGAATGTATTTTTTCAATGAAAATATTTTTTTCACTACTCTTGCTCAAAAACTCTGTCATATTACCACTCCACAGCGGGGCTAAAAAAGCATATTAGCCTCTAGGGGCTAAAGTAATTTTGTTTTTTTAATTCTTGTCTGTTACGAGTACTAGCCTACTATAAAACGGAGGAGGTTTTATTCGAAAATTGAATCATTATAGGTAAGGCTCTGATTGTTTTGAAAAATAAATAAAAAACTTTAAATTGGAAATAAATGCAGCGTTCTTGTCTGTGGAATGCGTTCATTTTTTTTATTTAATTTTTATTGAAGACATGGGACATCCTTTACGGTGTAATACCTTTGCCTTTTTCTCATGTGAAAAAAATAAAATTAAAAAGCGAGAATTAAAAAAAACAAATAATACATACTTGATTTGTTTCAGAAAATAATTGTAAATTTGTGACCGTAACTTTCATATATTTCAACATTAATTGTTATTGGTGTCTTCATCTACTGAGAATGGTGATCCTAATTTGGAGATGGATGAAATTTTCAATCTGTTACCATCAAAGTCCAGACGTATTTACTTAAATACTTACCTACGAAAAATTTAATAAGTGAAGAAAACAACAACAAATGGATTCACTTACGAAAGGAGTTTTTTAAACTATTATCTCCCACGTTTACCTTACATAGTCATTATTCATCTTCACAGTAGTCGGAAATTATGTTACCGGGTAAAAGCCTCTCCCATAATATCCAAAATTGTAAAAGACTTCGTACATTTAATTTTCAATTAAATAAATCATTGAATATTGAACTAAACTATTTTATTTTCTCGCAATCGTAGTGAAAAGCAGAGTGTAACACGTGGGGCTAAACCCATTATATACTCGGTTTCTATTTAGGCGGCCCTCGACTTACGTCTCAGGCCCTAAAAATACCTCGTATATAATGGGTCTTTTTAGCCCCTTGTATAACAATCTACTATTTTAACCTAACTGTCGAAAGGTGATTAAGTTTTTCGGGAAGTCTGAGTCAAAAATCATTTATTTCAATTATGCTTAGTTTATAATTGTACTTTTGAAACGATTATGATAAGTCGAAACTTTAAAATTAAACTTACGAGGATTTAAATGTAGCTTGATGGGTTTTGAGCATTTAGATTTTAATTCATAATTGTTTAGATTAAGATTGCCTGCCGATTAATTTTTACTTGTTATTTCCAACTGAAATTTTACCCACATTAATGTATTTTTTGGTTCACCATAGTTGTACATATGTTATCTGTGACCATACTAATTGAGAAATAATACAATATGGAACTTAAGCTAACTTATCCTAATAACTATACAAATCTTGCCCACGTGGAATGGTGGCAAGAATACTGGCTGCATTTGGAATACTTGGAATTACTTTTTCAAGCATCCCCCATTTTAAGGGTTTTACAAGTGTTCGCTAAGTAAACTATACAAAATGAAAAAACACTTATCTTGTTTTTTTCATTTATAACAATTTAGAAAGAGGTAAGTTTTTATTTTTTGTTTGTTTGTTACGATTTAACTCAAAAACTGCTCGACCGATTTTTTACTAATGACATAAGCTGTATATTTTTATCCTCGCATACCCACGGGAATGAGAACTATTCGAACGAAACCGCGAGGCGTTTGCTAGTAATTACCTAATTATTATATACTAGCGGACGCCCGCGACTTCGTCCGCGTGAACCCTACTACTACCCTACCCCTACTCTACCCCGACCATACCCTACCCTACCCCTACCCTATGCTTACCCTACCACTACCCTACCACTACCCTAACCCTACCCTACCCCTACCCTACCACGCGACGGCGACGGAAGCTTAAAAAATGGAGTATCTTCCCTCGTTTTCTCAACATTTCCCTTCACTGCTCTGTTCCTATTGATCGTAGCGTGATGAAAAGTATACTATAACCTGCCCAGAAATATGAAAAATAATTGTACCAAGTTTTGTTAAAATCCGTCGAGTAGTTTTTGTTCCTTTAACGAACATACCACGCGACGGAAGCTTAAAAAATTGAGTAACTTCTCCCGTTTTCCCAACATTTCGATTCACTGCTCTGCTCCTATTGATCATAGCGTGATGAAAAGTATACTATAACCTGCCCAGAAGTATGAAGAATAATTGTACCAAGTTTCGTTAAAATCCGTCGATTAGCTTTTGTTTCTATAAAGAACATACAGACAGACAGACAGACAAAAATTTTACTGATTGCATTTTTGGCATCAGTATCGACCACTAATCACCCCCTGACAGCTATTTTGGAAATATATTTCATGTACAGAATTTACCTCTCTACAGATTTATTATAAGTATAGATGGAAGTTTTGCCTCAAAATATTGTCCATGTCTAAAAGCTCAAAGGCCCTGTATACAAAAGTGACAGTAGGGTCACCGACCGCTGACCAGTTCATATCTAGATCAAGGTGGTACTGTTCCAGGCTGGTCTAGATTCTGAAGCTAAGCTCATTTAATGCACATTTATAAATAAACCGACAAATCCATATTAATCATTAAACTAGTAGCAGCCCGCAGATTTGTCTATATGCTCTGTAGCCATGAGACACGTCGAATCTCTTTCTACAATCGCAAATGCTTCGAAAATAAACAAATGTATTGGAATACTATTCCTTATTGACAGGTCACGTGATTAAGTTATCGATCGGTTCTGTCATTCCCATACATTTGTTAGATTTCGAAGCGTTAGCGTTTGTAGGAAGAGAATCGACGTGTCGTATAACTGCCACGTTAGTCTAGAGGTTAACCTGTGTGACTTTGGCACGAGGTCCCGGGTTCGACACCTGGTTGAGGCTTTATAACACTGAGCTTTTCTTTTTTCTAATAAATTTTCCGTAAAATTCCCTCGGGAGCTGGAAAGTTTGTGATGTTACAACCCCTTGTCTCGAATTATCTGATAGTGGTCGTTAAAGAATTTAATATAGAACCCACCCGCCAACTGGGCCCACTGGCTTTCAAATGAAAAAAACCGTATCCAAATCGGTACATCCGTTTCAGAGCTACGATGCCACAGACAAACAAACATACAGTACACACAAACACACACACACACATCGACGTTAACTTATAACACCACCCTACTTTTTGCGGCAGGGATTAATAAAAAAAAAGACGTGTGGCACTCGGTGACTGCCGCGGTAAAGCTATTGCGTAGCATTTTTAACCGACTTCAAAAAAAGGAGGAGGTTTCTCAATTCGACCGTATATATTTTTTGTATCAACTTATGCAATTATAATTATTTATTTTTTATTTTATTCATGCAGTATTTCTTTATCTTTGATATTAATTCAAGTTACTCTTTTTGAGCGTGTTGACCGATAAGAAAACAAATTTTTCTTTTATTTAATAAATAAAAAGTTAATATTGTTTAATAGTAGCTTGTTATACAAGGGGCTAAAAAGACCCATTATATACGAGGTATTTTTAGGGCCCGAGACGTAAGGCGAGGGCCGCCTAAATAGAACCCGAGTTTATAATGGGTTTAGCCCCACGTGTTACACTCTGCTTTTCACTACGATCGCGAGAAAATAAAATAGTTTAGTACAATATTCAATGATTTATTTTAATTGAAAATTAAAAGTACAAAGTCTACAATTTTGGATGTTAAGGGAGATGCTTTTACCCGGTAACATAATTTCCGACTACTGTAAATGTGGGAGATAATAGTTTAAAAAACTCCTTTCGTAAGTGAATCCATTCGTTGTTGATTTCTCCACTTATTAAATTTTTCATAGGTATTCGTAGGTATCGTAGGTAAGTATTTGAGTAAATGCGTCTCGACTTATTTATTCTCGATTTATTTTACAATACATGTAAAATAATAAAAAGATAGAACCTATGCAATAGCTTAAAAGAGTTTCTTAGTATTTTGAATCACTACAGTTGTTACATTTACATTCGTGTGGAATGGTGCCAACAATGCTCCACACATTTCATGAACCAGCTGCGATCATTTAATGAGATAATTGAATTGTGGTTGTCGGTAATTTATTTTATAATAACCCTTCTTGGCAGTCGGATAATACAGTAAAGCACAGCACTCTGCTTCTTTAAAAAAACATTTAATATTTAAATTAAAATTTGTAAGGGACAACCAAACATTAAGGCATAAAATTTCATAAAAATCTAGTCAAACTAGTGTAAGAAACACCACCAAACGATACTTATAATAAATCTGTAGAGAGGTCAATTCTGTACATAAAATATATTTCCAAAATAACTATCTGGGGGTGATAAGTGATCGATACTGATGCCAAAAATGCAATCAGTAAAATTTTTGTCTGTCTGTATGTTCGTTATAGAAACAAAAACTTCTCGACGGATTTTAACGAAACTTGGTACAATTATTCTTCATACTCCTGGGCAGGTTATAGTATACTTTTCATTACGCTACGATCAGTGGGAGCAGAGCAGTGAAGGGAAAAGTTGGGAAAACGGGAGAAGTTACTCCATTTTTAAAGCAATATGTAAGGGCTGGATTAAAGAGGTCTAAGGGCGGACGAAGTCGCGGACGTCCGCTAGTAGATAAAAAATGATGTAGGCTATCTCATCTTATTGAAGTTTTAGTCTGCAAGCTGGCATAGAGCAAACATTTTCAGTATTCACGTTTGAATGTGAGTTTGTTTGTTAGTTACACTTTCATGTTTATTTTTTTTTAAATTCTTTACAAGTTAGCCCTTGACTACAATCTCACCTGATGGTAAGTGATGATGCAGTCTAAGATGGAAACGGGCTAACTTGTTAGGAGGAGGATGAAAATCCACACTCCTTTCGGTTTCTACATGACATCATACCGGAACGCTAAATCGCTTGGCGGTACGTCTTTGCCGGTAGGGTGGTAACTAGCCACGGCCGAAGCCTCCCACCAGCCAGACCTGGACCAATTAAGAAAATCTCATTCTGCCCAGCCGGGGATCGAACCCAGGACCTCCGTTTTGTAAATACACCGCGCATACCGCATACCATTAAAAACCCTCTCACCAATGTAAAGCTCAGTTACCAGCCAATAACATGGTCTTTTTTATACATATAAGAGTATTCCCATGGGAATGGAAAATACGCGGAAAAAACCGCAAAGCTGCTAGTGCTAGCAATAACTACCTAAATATGAAATAAATTACTGCAGTTTGCAGTAATTAACTTACTTTAAAGCTGGTAAGTAAGGTAAGGTATTTAGACCAAATAATGTATTATAAAGATTTATATTCACAGCGGAATTTATACAGCATTACCGCAGCACTTATTTCAAGTTTTGATTGTCAAGCTGATTTATTATGGTGTTTTATACGGATTTTAAGCTATTAAAATTTTTCTTAACTGTTAGCTCGTGCTTGAGTCAACTTAACACAAATATGTTTTTGTTTTTTAACTGACTATAATTAATTGATCGTTTGTTTCTGAAATCACCTGTTATGTGACGATGCAGTAAATAAGTTTTACCTATAAATAGATATTAGATAGTTTATTTAGGAAAGTCTCCTTTTTACCATCGCACTGCAAGACACCGGGTAGGTTTCCATCCCTACGTCATTGACATTCCCAGGACTCGTACGAAGCGATTTGCTTCTTCGTTTCTTATACGTATGGCTATGGTTTGGAACTTCTCCCGAAGTCAGTATTTCCTAATTCTTACAACTTGGGCATTTTTTAAGATGAGAGTGAATAGGCATCTTCTAGGCAAGCGCGTATCACCTTAGGCCACATCTACACTTACCATCAGGTGAGATCGCAGTCAAGCGCGAGCTTATTCCGTATAAAAAAAAGAAGGTCGTCACTCGTCAGTATGGGTATTCGGGATCTCAAACCACAACTTTTTGAGAAAATCGCTGGCTGAAAACAGGCTTCCTTTTTTTTTAAGTCAGTTGAAAAAACTATTGTGTATTATGTATTGCAGTTAGCAGTTAAAGTATGTTTCAAGGAATACGTATATACTTAGCAAAACATACGGAAATAATAGTAAACTTTCGCAATGTTAACATAACTTTTACCTTTCTATGTAAATTGTTGCCCTCACAATTACACGGTGCGGAGGTATGCGATTTGAAAGCGTAATTAATTATTCGTAATACAAATGTAAAGTATCTTTGAAGGTATTGCAGGCAGTCGCCATATTAGGACCGTGAAAGGGAAATTAAACTGAGAAACTATCAACAAAATTTAACATTCTAATGAATTTCTTATCATACAATATCCGACATAGCTCAACGACTCGCGAAACTGAAGTGACGTGGGTCCCAAGGTGCTGGAATGGTGACCCCGCACTAAAAAGCGCAGTGTTGGTCGACCCACCACCAGGTGGACTGACGACATCAAGCGAGTCGCAGCGATTCGCTAGATGCAGATGGCTCAGTATCGTGATGTTTGGAAGTCCCTACAAAAGGCCTATGTCCTGCAGTGGACGTCCATCGGCTGATATGATGATGATGAATGATTTCTTTCCATCGATTCAGGACTACTGAAGTTTTAATAACCCAGCTTACAAAGAGTGTTTTATTAAATAAGTATCTTTTTTTTCTTCTTCATCCAATCAGCATGAAAGAAAGCCTAATTATGTAGCGCGAGACTTTGTTTTTATCAAGGTTCCGAACGTACCTACGGAGTACAAAAACGGAACCCTTATAATATCACTCGCGCACATTCTGTTTTTTTTTTATATGAAAATACCAAAGAAGTGTGCAAACAAACCTACTGTTGCATATTCTTTATGTGAAAACAACAATAAAATCAGTTCAGTACATTCAAAGATATGCGCGAACTTACATTCGATTTCCTCTGTTATTTCTGTCTATAAATCTATCATAATATATAGATTATGTTTAGTTTTACTATTTGTAGCGCAACGAAAAGTTATCTGGACTTTACAAAGTCACAGGTTAATTGTATTTAGCTAATGTACTCGTAGAGATGATAAATCTTGCTCGCTCGTTCCACTGATGACCCCGTCGCGGTAGATTAATAACAAAACGTTGCGAAGTGCTGCACGGATTATGATGAAACATTTCATTAAACCTCAACATGAGAATTTAGGAGAATTTTACTATGGGAACCGCAGACCGCCTTATATTGAGAATGTACCTACCCACTTAATTTGTTGCGCAAGTTTTTATTTGCACTTGTTTTGGTTTTATTAACAAAATTCATAAAAGGAGAACGTTCTCAATTTGTGTTTGTTTTGCTTTTTATGTGTAGTTGCGTGATATCTTCGCTGATTGTGTAAAAGCATCAATAGCTCAGTGGTATAGGGCCCGGACTCGCCACCGAGAGGTGATGGTTCGATTACCGCCCGCTGATTTATTGTCGTACCCACACCTAACACAGTCTTTTCCGACTACTTGGAGGGGAACAGGAGTATTGGTCATATTCAAAAGAAATGACAAATATTCTTTTTAAAATAATAATAAATAAAATTCAATATTGTTTTGTTATTCGACTACGCTCTAGAACTACCACGACGACTAGCTCGAAGAAAAGATTTTAACTGTTACTCGACCCCTTCCCATATTAAGTATGTAACTTCTATTAAGTCTATCATATGCAAAAATAATTATTACATTAATGTTATCTTATCCGCTTTAAATTATTCGGATGGTTACATAGATAAATAAATAAATAAATCATCATCTCTATCAGCAGACCAATTCACTAACTTTGACGTATGTTAGTTGACTTACGAAATTTTCTAAGTAATAGGTAGATGACATTTCCCAGTTGTCATTGTGATTTTAGTTAACAATGCGGCTTTACGGAATACGTAAAATGCGATTGTTAGGTAATGATATGATGTTAATTATATTAGGTAGCTAACTTACGTCAACGTTAATGAACTGGCCGGCAGGAAACCATTTCGCGCAGGTTGTCAAATATAATAACTAATGGTCGGTAGATAGATACAGTGTAATTCCACAGAGGCCGGAGCGCGATCTCCCTATCCCTAGTACTTTCACCGCTGCGCTCTCGAGACGAAAGGTCAAGCGGAGTGTGTGAATTTGTGAAACTCCACTGCGACAGTATTGCTGTGAAATAGGGTCACCATTCGATTCGACACAAGGATTTATCAGATTTTGTACAAGAATTTGCGACTTGCGACGTCATAGTATCCAAGGTCAAGTAGGGGTACGTTTTTTATTGATAAAGAATGGCAGAAAATAAATAAAAAAAATATGTTAAATTTAATTTTTTTAACCCTGCTCCATTGAATTTTTAAACTAGCTCGCAAGTCCCTGTCCACTTAAGAGGAGCGGAGATTTTGTGCAATCCTCTTGGTTAATATTTCTCCGTTTCTCGACTCCGCTGCCTTGCTCCGCTTTGGTGGACTGGCAGCCTTAGGCTTTTCTATTCCATGTCCGGCCGAAATAAAGGCTTTACATTTAGCAAGATAAAGGAGGTTTGCTGAGCGTGTGTGAACATTTACGGGAAATAATAAAATAATCAAAAAAGATTTTAATTAAAAAAAATTGTCGTACTTATTTATCTATTAATAATACTAATGTAAGTACACATAATCCATAATAATGTTGACTTTCCGGCTTTTTTACCCAAATGTCAGGCCAAACTGGCTGGATTATCCGGCTTTTAATTTCGGCGACCTGGTCTGACTGGTGGGAGGCTTTGGCCGTGCCTAGTTACTTCGCTTGGCAACTTTAAAAAATAGCAATTAAATCGGTTTTTCAGTTTATAACGGTACCACAAACAAATATATATACAATATAATAAAGGTGTCAGACACACATAATCTTTTAACACCCCACTTTTTACAAGGGGAGTTAAAAATAAAGAAATATGTCAACGTTTATCTCAGAATAATCTTCATCGGTGTTTCTAATTTGTGAAATCACAGGGCACGAACAAATTGCAGTGACCGAGTGAAGCACGCAATGACAGATGAATGGCAGATCAGCTGTTATTGAGATCTATTACCATAATAGTATGTCTGCGTGTAGGCAGGTCAAGTTAGTTTAACCTGCGCGCTTCGAACTGCTTATTCATTCTGTTTTCACTTACTTGTATCCGCATGACTGTACTATGTCAGTGGAAATGTGTGTCACAACTCTTCAATCTAGTAGCAGAGCTGTGTGCCAGACGTTCCTCATTCCTCATATAAAAGCTAAAAGTGATGTACCATAAAGGGTATGCATACAATACAAAATGGGAAATCCTTAAATAATTAATGAGGGTGATCAAATCAGTTTTCAGATTGTGCATTTAAGAAGTGCTTGCCTTTAAAATCTACCATATTTAATAATGGTAGATAACTATGAAATAAGGGGGAAGGGAAGAGAAGGGGGGGGGGAATGGGAGGGGAGAGTGGAGGTGGTTAAGTGACTTTAGATGGTAGCATAAGGTAAGTTTCAGGTTTAAAAAAATTAAATTAGGACTGAATTCTAATATTTATACGATAGCCTAAAGCGTGATTTTTATATTTTCCTTGGTACAAATCAGAATTGAGGAGACCCACACAAGAACCAAAGTCACCGACATAGCTCAACGAGTTGCGAAGCTGAAGTGGCAATGGGCGGGGCACATACTTCGAAGAGCCGATGGACGTTGGGGTCCCAAAGTGCTGCAATGGCGACCCCGCATTGTAAGCGCAGTGTTGGTCGACCCCCCACCAGGTGGACTGACGACACCAAGCGAGTCGCAGGGATGCAGGTGGCTCAGTATCGCGGGCTTATGTTTGTAAGTCTACAAAAGGCCATGTCCTGCAGTGGACGTCCATCGGCTGATATGATGATGATAAATTTGTCCCCAGTACTCAGTCACTCGTGGCAACCTTTCGAAAGAAACATAATCTGGCAGCTGTATTGACATGATTTTCTAAGATGCCTTGTATCCTGTCCTGTCTTAACCCTTGAAACCTGCTACCTCTCACCACGGTCCAACTGGGCATAGGTTGAAAAACTTCAAGCTTAATTATAAAATGAGAACTGTCTGACCTTCTTACAGGTTCTTAGTTCTTGAGAATATTCGAGATATGATCTTATCCACAATCTCAATTTTAAAATTTCATATTAGATCGTGTAGGTTTTTTTAGGTATGTATACCCCTAAAGCATAATAAAGAAATAGCCTTGGGAGTGTACCTAAGAACGACCATTCCCTTATAAAACTAATACTTAATTACTTATGCTATTACGTATTCTGTGCTGATACAGGTAGTTCGATTTTTAAGGTTTTTTGCTGTCAATTTTTTTTTTTATACTATTTCTTTTTTTTCATAAACTAAGTACAAAACAAACTGAAGCAGATAGGTACCTAGTATTTAAAAAAAAATAGCTATCGTCCGCTATTTCGTTCACGTAGTAAGTACCTATTCCGTATTATTCCGTATTATCCGTAAAATGTATGTATGTGTGAATGTTTGTCCGTGAAATAACATTGATCCAAAATCCGTTCCGGGGGCTTCAATTTTATTTTGGAAGGTTTCTTTTTTTTTTAATTGTAGGTGCTTATTGTATTCTGTGTATAGTGTGACGTTGTAATTGAAAACTATTTTCTTTTACACTATTAGCTTTTAAGTGTTAAGAGAAAATGGTCGTCAAACAGTTTAAAGTTTCTAATACCGAAAGTCATGAAAGAAATGACGTAGGTTTTCTTAAAATTATCTTTATCTTTATTGTCGTGAGAAACAACTTTTACTTTTATTAACGTACACAGCATCCGACCGGTTATAATTCATTCATCAGCTCATTTCACTAGTGATGTGACGTGACTCGTAGTCGACAAACTTGTTTGGGATATCCGATTAGTAACAGCAGCTCCATCGAGTCCGATATCATCTTGATTTCGATATTGAAAAGCATTGCAGATGTTCTGTACTGAGTAGGGCCTACTTATTTGGTCAGTATGTACGTCATCAACCCATATTCGGCTCACTGCTGAGCTCGAGTCTCCTCTCAGAATGAGAGGGGTTAGGCCGATAGTCCACCACGCTGGCCCAATGCGGATTGGCAGACTTCACACACGCAGAGAATTAAGGCAATTCTCTGGTATGCAGGTTTCCTCACGATGTTTTCCTTCACCGATTAAGACACGTGATATTTAATTTCTTAAAATGCACACAACTGAAAAGTTGGAGGTGCATGCCCCGGACCGGATTCGAACCCACACCCTCCGGAATCGGAGGCAGAGGTCATATCCACTGGGCTATCACGGTCAGTATGTTAGCCAGTAGTTATTTCATATTGATAACTATAACTCACAATGTTTGTATACATTGTCAGGAATAAAGAAAAATAAATACCTACGGTAAAAAGTGTCGATACCGAGAAATAGAAACTTATAACTTTTATAGACGCAAAATAAGCCATGGACAAGAACTAGTTTGTACTAATACAAATAATACAGAAATAGATTTTGTTAGATGTACAGTGGCGTAGGTACTCAGGGGCTAAACGGTACAGTGCCCCGGGGCCCTTAAGCTCCTCGAATCCTTAACAGAAAATCTTAATTGAACCGTGTTTTCGAAAATTTCTCCCATTATCAAATAAATGACAGGTTACAACCCAACTTTAACCATGGCAACTCTGATGAGAGAAATTCGAAAGTTATACCTTCTACTTCCTATGGAAAGTTTTTGTTTATTAAATATTTTTCCTGAATAAAACCTAACCAGTTTAAATACCTACCTACCTACCTGGTAGTGGGCCCCATTTTTTTATTTGCACCCAGTTATCTAACTACGCCACTGTATCCTCTGCATCTATAAGAAAAATAACTTTTCCTTGACTTCTTGATTTATTGTTTCGATTACCCGATTCCAGAAATTTGAAGTCAAACTTTTTCCATCCCTATTTAAGACGTCTTCCGTGCCCAGCCACTACAAAACAGTGTGAACTTGTGTGAAAGCGCAAGTCTGCTTACATAAAACAAACACAATTTATTGTCTGCACCGACTGCCGTCACAAAAATGCTCTTGCTGCCCTTATCTGATGGAATTGTGTCTTTGTAGTCTTCACTATGCTAATATTGTTGTATACTTTACTAATGGCGGCCTGCGATTTTGGTCTCGTAATTGATTCCCTGTCTCCCCATGCTTATTTCTGCCGCTAAACAGCATTGAAAGTGTTCCGATCTACGGTATGGATGCCGATGAATTAACAGGCCCATGAAGCTCAAGAGTTGACGTTTACTCCAGTTTATTAGGCACAGGAGCCGTGATAACCCAGTGGATATGACTTCTGCCTCCGATTTCGAAGGGTGTGGGTTCGAATCCCGACCGGGGCATACACCTCCAACTTTTCAGATGTGTGAATTTTTAAAAATCAAATATCACGTGTCTCAAACGGTGAAGGAAAAACATCGTGAGGAAACCTGCATACCAGAGCATTATCTTAATTCTCTGCGTGTGTGAAGTCTGCCAATCCGCATTGGGCCAGCGTGGTGGACTATTTGGCCTAATCCCTTTCTTGAACTCGAGCTTACCAGTGAGCTGAATATGGGTTGATATTGGTGTTTGTTTTTTGCATACCTAGATTAGTATAGAGCTTTTTGTGACTATGTTGCAAGGCGGCAGAAGTAAACATCAATCGGCGGTCAATCGGCAGTACTCGGACGAGCTCCATCACAAAACTGTACAACTACTATCTGTAAATATATCACTGTCACCGTGTCCAGGTTCGTACTCATGCCGATGGATGTCCACTGCTGAACATAGGCCGCTTTTATAAACATCGAAACACTACAGTCCCGACCCGCCAACGTCCAATGGCTCCCTGTTGGGTTTGACCTACCAGCCCCTGTAGCCAACTGGCACGTCGATTCTCTTTCTACGATCGCAAACGCTTCGAAAACTAGAAAAATGTATGGGAATTACATTTATTATCGACAGGTAACGTGATCAAGATCTGTCACTTCCATACATTTGTACCTATAGTTTTTCGATCGTAGAAAGAGAATCGACGTGCCATATGGTAATACGGCTACTTGTTTGTAAGACTTAGTTGACGAATAAAGATTTTTTCATTTTTTTTTTTTCATTTGGCAGGGGCAGCACGGTACCAGTTAGGGTCGTCGTACCCATTAACACCAGCTTCAATTCAACATTTGGTAGATTACCATAAAGAGCCAGTCAGCGACAAAAATAGGCCTTGTTTTCTGCAATCGGATTATATTCTATTCATACTATCTTGGTGTTTTACAGCACCATTATATGCTTTTTACACACATACGCAACGTAATACTATGTGAAATTGTGAATAGTATCGCAGAGTATTATCAACATTACGAGCTCATTTGAATAACGTGTCTGTTCTACTACATTTGTGATTCAACCTAATAAAACGAACGTGTGAAATTGTGTTATTAATTCACACGTTCAGTTTTTGGGTACTGCAGTAATATGTAAATAGTATTGCCATGTTGGTTTAGGTTAAGGTGATGACACTGAAGCAAGCAAAAGCAATCCTGTGGAGTACATGCGACAAATACGTACCGCGAAGCGATTTAGCGTTCCGGTACGATGTCGTGTAGAAACCGAAAGGGGTGTGAATTTTCAACCTCCTCCTAACAAGTTAGCCCGCTTCCTAGATTACATCACCACTTACTAGGTGATTGACTTTACTTATCAGGTGATACAATCACCTGATAAGTAAAGTCAAGGGCTAACTAACTTGTAAAGAATAAAAAAAAAGAGTATCTCTCAAAATGACTGACTTTGAAGCATCTTTGAAAGGTTATCTTCTGTCCGTTGGTCCGTTGGTTATTATTTCTAAAAGTGTGGTCAGAGATTTTTTAATCTAGTTACCCTATATCCTTTATCCTATTCATACGGAAACGCTAACTACGCAGGTATAACCGCGCGACACTTGTTAGTTAAATATATACTTGTTAATTTAAATTGAATCATTAATAAAATATTATTTATTAATGAACTAGTGAAAAAGGCTACTTAGAAAGATTTATGTAGGTATATTATTGGCGTGACGGAACCCATCATCACGCTCATTTGACACACTCTTGATGGCTCCATTAAGTGGATAATAGAGATCTTTTTATACGAACTACTAAATTGTCGTTCTCCGTTGTTTGTATGAGTAATGAGGCTGTGTTAAGGAAATAATTTCGAACAATTATTACAATGGTAGCAAAAAATGTGAAAATAGATGGCGAGTCAAATCCAGGGGCGTAGCTACCGGCGTATCGTTTATGATTACCTGTGTAAGCTAAAATTACTAAAATGTACTTAATCCTCAATTTCCTTTGGTTTGAAAAATCTATGAATTCCCGTATATTCAGAAGTTCTTCGAACATCTTTGTTTTAAGAAATATTTACCACATTGGACCCCACAACTAATTTTAATACAGGGCCCTTCCAAAGCACGCTACGCCACTGGTCAAATAGAATCGCATTAATAACTTAACAAAGCTTGTAAGTAGTAGCACAGGTAGCTTATAAGTAAAGCTTAAAGTTGTAGTTAGGAGCTAAATTAAAATTCTTTTAGAGGCTCAATCTAACTTCTAATCTATTACAACAAAGCGCTTTACTTCGTTCATTGCTGATTGTAAAATCACACACACTACTTACAAGCTTTGTTCAGCGTGGTGAACTATTAAGTTCACCACGCTGTCCCAATGCGAATTCACGTAGAGAATTTAGTAAATTCTCAGGTACGAGTATACGCAGGTTTCCTCACGATGTTTTTTCTTCACTGTTTGAGACATGTGATATTAAATTTCTTAAAGTGCACATAACTAAAAGTTTGGAGGTGCATCTCCCAGAACGGATTCGAACCTACACCTTCTGAATCGAAGGCAGATGTCATATCCACTGGGCTATCATGGTAATACAGTAGCGCGCAAATCATGCTATTTTCTATGAACCTATTATAAAAACAGCTAGCTTTATTATTGCATAGTCGCTTAGGATACCAAGTACCTATGCCTGCGACGATACGAGAACCAGGAAGTGCCCTCACCTAAGTACTAACGGAGCTAGTTAAGAAAAGCTTCTTTTATGAAAGAAGAAGAAAGACGCCGATCAGTAAACTGGTCTTAAGTTAAAGCCTTAGAAGATGTAAAAGGATATGCAAATTGACCTTAAAGTATGGATAAAAACTCACTCTAAACATCGATGCAAGAAGTGCAGGAAGGCCGGGTCGTCACTCCGCACTGCAGTGGAGAGGGTCCGCGAGCCCGGCCTGCGCTTGCGGCCCTTGGAGTTCGTCACAGTGCGAGGCGAGCCTTTTGAGTCTGTACCAACAGAAAAATACAATAAATAACTATAACATAGTACAATTGTTATTTTTTTTTTTATTGTTTACAAGTTAGCCCTTGAGTACAATCTCACCTGATGGTAAGTGGTGATGTAGTCTTAGATGGAAGCGGGCTAACTTGTAAGGAGGATGAAAATCCACACCCCTTTCGGTTTCTACACGGCATCGTACCGGAACGCTAAATCGCTGGCGGTACGTCTTTGCCGGTAGGGTGGTAACTAGCCACGGCCGAAGCCTCCCACCAGACAGACCTGGACCAATTAAGAAAATCTCAATGTGCCCTGCCGGGTATCGAACCCAGGACCTCCGTTTTGTAAATCCACCGCGCATACCACTGCGCCACGGAGGCCGTCTCTGTAATGTCGTATTCTGTAAAACAAATAATTAAAATTGTTGGACAGGTAAAACGATAAAAATGTTATGGTAACATTACTATGAAATCAGAGTTTATTAGAGAAGCCTTTTTTACAATATAACCTCCTCCCTTTTTTGAAGTCCGTTAAAAATAAAGATAAAAAAGATTTAAATCATTCAGTAGAACTGAAATTAACAAATAAACGATTAATTGTTTTAACTCTCATTGTATTCCTACAAATAATTATATTAGTAAATAAATTGTATTATTTACAGTGTTTATGAGATCCTACAAAAGGTCTGTGGTCTAGCTGTGGGCTTATTGGCTGAGCCAATGATGAAGATATGGTTCATTTGAAGAATTATTAAAGTTTTGATTAAAATTAAAATCACTTGAGGGTTTGAGACTCTTACCAAAAAATAGCCTTTTCCTCGTGGCGTGGAGAAGCAGGTCTGGAGGCGGTGGGCCCAGCAGCTCCATGATGCAAGCGAGTTGCTCTGCTTCGTTCTCTCCCGGGAACAGTGGGTAGCCCGTGTGGAGTTCTGCGAGGATGCACCCTGGGGCCAAACCGGACGCTTACATAGAGTTAATTGAATCATACGCAATCCACAAATATTTTGCTATTGCACTTGAAAACTGACATATGTGAGTGTGGCGTAATGCTTGCTTGAGATAAAGTGCATACCCTACTCGAATTAGCTACATTTTACGCTGCATAATCATAACATCCTGGGAGCCTGGTAGGTACTCTGCTATGGTATCCTCACTAAAAGATCTGACTTGCATTGGCTTGCGAGGTGACAGCATCGAAGAGCAATTACTCGGGAATGGTTTAATTGTATCGACCAGTTGGGTAAAACTGAGGTAAACCAGGAAATTTTAAAACGCGAATGTAGTGCTCAGATTCGCGTTTTAAAATTTCCTGGATTTAAGTGAAAGCATTTAAGTTCAATTTAGCTGTTGGCTGTGTTCATCGTACATTAGCGATAAGTCAACTCTTGAAACTCATAAACGCCTGGTAATCGTATCGCATAAATGAAGAAACGTCATTGTCTAGGTTTTCAATAATAATTTTGCGAGAATAATTTAATTATATTGTGAAATAAATAAATTCTTCTTCTTGAAGTGCCACTGCGTTAGTAAAGCTCGGTGGTCAGTTTTTCTTCTTCCATTCCAACTTCTCGTCTTCCATGACTAGGCGGAAAAGTTCTTCGACTGACTTTATGCAAATCCACTCTCATAAGAATATTCCGTAGCCGTGAAATATTTCTACTTCCTACTTTTCTTTGCCCATTATGATGGTCAAACAAACAACAGTACCTATCGTTTTGCAAAAAATGTCCCATGAATTGGGTGAGTTTCGTAATCCTGACGTACACCGTGAGATCACAAACAAGTGCTGATTTAAACGATAACAATTATTTGTTTCCCATTTGTAACCAGTGCGTGTCATTTACCACACGGTTCAATTGCTTCCTACGTCTCATACTCTAGTTCAGAGTTCTCAAATATTGATGCTTCATTACATAACAGCACATATATGTCATAACAGTTAAGACTTATATATTCAAAATACGTGAATCCGTCTTGTATTGCGTAAATGAGGCAGACTTTTAGGTATGTCGATTGTCGGTGTTTGCGGATCGCACGTGGACTCACCGCCTTTCTCTCGGCTTTCTACAAACCCGTCGCTTACATAAGACCCGCTACCGCTCAAATGCCTCAGGTATGATGAAACTAACCAAGCAATTACAGTCTCTATTCCAGTTTGCGTAAGATCATAATAGCATCTATTGAATTCCATATATTTTAATAACTTTTCGGATATCGGATGTCGTATCAGAAGCCAAAGATTCGCCAGCAAGTTTATTAGTTATAGCAGGTATGGTAGGTTATGCTATAAGCACATAGTTCAAATTTATCATAAAAGTTGCTAAACTGCGAGTACATATGAAAGAAAGAAACTTTTTTAAATTCTCAATGGATATTTTACAAAAATAAATAAATACATATATGTTTATGGACTATTAATTTCAGTTAAATAATTGGTAAAATAAATCAAAGTAGGCTTTTACTCGTACTGTAAGTAAAAGCTTTTTTTAAAAGTCAAACCTCTCAGCAAATTACTCTGGAACCACTGGAATATGAGCTACCAAGAAGAGGCAAAAAAAACTCAACAGTAGCTGTTTTTAAAAGAAGAAAGTTTTAAAATTTTGAATTAAGATGATGATGATGAGATTTAAGAGAATTTTATCAGATATTTTCTTGAAAAAGTATATATTAAAATGCTTGCTTGAAGTCCAGAGGAGGTCGTTTTAGTCTTGGCATGTAGGACATGTTGCAGACATTTAGTAGTTCTAAGGTTCTCCTCGACAACGAAAAAACGCATTGACAGATATAGATAGATTATTGACTAATAGGTAGTTTGATCATACCTTTATGCAAAGGTAAGGGTACTTAACTTACCCATGCTCCACATGTCTATCGCCGTGCCATACTGCAGGCCCAGTATGACCTCTGGACTCCTGTAGAACCGTGACTGAATGTAGGTATACACCCTCGCGTGCGTGTAACAAGAGCTGCCGAAGTCTATCACCTTTATTGACGAACTACCGCGAGCTTTGAGGAGGATATTTTCCTGGAATTAACAAGACGATATTTATCAAGTTTTTTTATTGACAAAGAATACAATAGGGGATCATGCCCTTAAGCAATGATGGCGAGAATATCGGGCACATTTCCGCTTTGGACGGCCAGGGTGATTCTTTGCGCAAAAAATGAGCCAGCCCTTCTCTCACCAGGTTATCAAGTTGCCTAATAGGTAACTAAGTAACACGTTTTAATCCTATTTTATCCTACTAATAGGTATTATAAACGCGAAAGTTTGTAGGGATGTATGTTTGTTACTCTTTAACGCCGCTACAACAGAAGCGATATGGCTGACATTTGGAATGAAAATAGACTTTACTTTGGATTTAACACATAGGCTACTTTTTATCCTGAAAAAATCTCTTGTGATTAACATTGTAGAAATCAACGAAAAATTATAATGAGGCAATAAAGTACAGCATCAAAATGCAAAAAAAAAAAACATTTTTGCAAGGTATAAAACCTGACGCATTAGAAAACGAACTAGTCTGAAAAAAAACTCATTAAACGCGAACTAAGTCGCTGATATGGCATTAAAGAAGGACACCGGTCCGTGGTAAATATTTTGAAAAAGTGACAACAATACGGTACCTCTCGACCTCTGTGGACCTCGACCGACTAAAATTTGCCGTGAGAAAACAGTTCCTTTCATAAATTCCATATTTATTGTTAAATTATAACCACAACCATTCGTAGTTATCATCACATAAAGTCTCTCTACCTGGACATAGGCCATAAGGACCTTCCAATACCACGTTTCAATTTAGGATCGAGATATTTGAATAGATCTTAGTAATAGATTTCAAAATTCTGGTGCCTTTATTTAATTATAAGGTCTGAAATTCAAAGGGGTCATAAGATTCAGTCATATTCTTTTGGAAATACATAAAGGCTCATAATTACAACTAGTACTTGGTCGCAAAAGCTATAGGTATAGGGTACTGAGACGAACTTTTTTGACGGCATCAGAGTGGTCAGTGGTATACGCGGTGGATTTACAAGACGGAGGTCGTGGGTTCGATCCCCGGCTGGGTCGATTGAGGTTTTCTCAATTGGTCCAAGTGTGACTGGAGGCTTTGACCGTAGCTAGTTACCACTCGACCGGCAAAGACGTACTGGCAAGCGATATAGCGATGTCGTGTAGAAAAAGAAAGGGGTGTATATTTTCATCCTACGTGTACGTAGTCGTGACCGCTTAGTGCGTGAGGTGCCTTAATCGTTCCTTCTAAAAATACATGCAATTACTTACTGGTTTCAGATCACAATGGATTATGCTCTCCGCTTCCAGTAGCCTCAAACAGCGCAGGAGAGAGCTCGCAAACCTTCTGATGAGGCTCAAGCTGAAGCCCTGGTAGTTGTTCTTCTTGATCAACTCGTACAGGTTGATACTGTTATCGGGAGAAATGTAAACATTAATCTATATACAGTAAACCTAGAACCACTAAGCATATCGATCTATATCGATATAGCTTAATTCTTATCAGTCAAGAATAACCCTTAACTAAGACAATTGGTAATGGAATTATTTGAAAGTATTTTTTGAATTATAATCCCGTATTCCTATCAGATATATCTAATGTACCTAAATTCTAGAATAATAATATCATTGATAAATTTGACTTAAGCTACTTAATGAATTTTCTTTGAAGGAAAACATTTCCCATTGACACAAAAGATGTGTGTGAAATTATAAAGTGTTTGCTACTAAGTTTTTGAGATTCCACTTTTTACTTTTGTCAAGTATCGTTTTTTACGTTTGAATAGAACATATAGGGCTAGAATCATCATTAAATGTACTTGTGAACCATCTCGATTAAGTCAGCATTCAAATAAAATAACCGCATCGAAAGTGATTAGTATTAGGCTACGATGCCCCAGGGTCTGAAGCCATGTGGCATGTTGATTCTCTTTCTACAAACGCTAACGTTCCGAAAACTAACAAAATGTTTGCGAATGACAGATCCGTTCGACAATTTGATCACGTGACCTGTCGGTAGTGAATGTCCCATATTTTTTTAGTTTTTGAAGCGTTAGCGTTTTTAGAAAGAGAGTCGACGTGCCACATGCCTAAGGATCCAGGTACCTAAATTTTATAGCACATTTTACGTCTGGGGCAAAAACAAATTCGTTTAGGTATAATTTTTATCAGTAGACCGTAATCACAATTAAAAATAGCAATATGCTCATTTAAATTTATGATGAAACATTGATCCAATTGCTTATGTCAATTGCGACCCAAAATACCGACGTTTTGACCTTTGCCGCTGTCGTCCTGGATCTGTGGTTATTTTAACAAATCGTACATTAAAGGTTAATGGATACGGCTAATGCGGCAACCGAAATTAATCATAATAGATAGCTTTTAACTTCTTCCTGGTACGGCATGACACAGGCTTCTATTGTGCCTTTCATTAGCCTCTGCATTGCAAGACTTCAAATCGATACGGCTTAAGTTCCTTCACTTTTTGTA
Source organism: Bicyclus anynana (assembly GCF_947172395.1). Taxonomy (NCBI): domain Eukaryota; kingdom Metazoa; phylum Arthropoda; class Insecta; order Lepidoptera; family Nymphalidae; genus Bicyclus; species Bicyclus anynana. The sequence goes on from NC_069085.1 coordinate 17,980,284, forward strand.
ACAGCAATTTCGCAAAATTTCCATGCCTGCAAGTTTTGAGTTTTTTTAGTGGGATCTTGATTGATGGGTTCGTTTTTTTAGGGATTATTTTCAAGTATTCAAATTTCAGCGGTATTTTCTTTATTAAGAATCCCAATTTGCCGATTTATTCTTTCCCTTTTCCATGCCTTGAAATATCCGTTGTGCATTTTGAAATGTGCAAATACCATAAAAATATTTAGCGTAAAAGAGCGGAGCATTGAAATTGACAGTTTGTTTTGTTTTGCTCTCCATCTATATCTATACTAATATTATAATCTATACTAATATTATAAAGAGGTAAAGTTTGTAAGTTTGTAACAATTCTTTGAAATGGGGTAATCTTCGGAACTACTGGTCCGATTTTAAAAATTCTTTCACCAGTAGATTGTTACGTTATCGAGGAGTGCTATAGGCTATATTTTATATTTCTATCATATTTAACTACTGAGTTATCGCGGGTTTTCTCTTACAGGTCGGACTGAAAAACTTACTTATTCGCATACGCTGCCTCAACCATTGCGTATAACTGAAATAAATGTATGGAGGCTTTTTGAACCTTTAAAAGTTCTACAAAAAAGTCCGCGACACCATATATCTATCTTTTATATTTTAGCAGATATAGTACTTTTAGTACTTTAATAAATTATTTAAATTTTAAACTAAGGTTTACGTCATTATTTACACAACTAAACTTAAATCCTTATCAAAATAAATTATTTAATAATCACAAGGATATTATAGAGATAAGATTTGCCCTTTACGGTATGTTAATTAGTTATATAGTTTCGGAGATAATACAAAATTTCTGAAAGTCGCAGAAATGCCACTATATGACGCCCCGCGGTTTCAATTACGTGGTTCCCGTTCCCGTGTGAATATGAGAACCAAACATAGCCTATGACACTCGCAAATAATGTAGCTTTCTATTGGTATAAGAATTTTCCAAATCGGTCCAGTAGATCCAGAGATTACCCCCGACAACCACACAAACTTTACCTCTTTATAGTATTAGCATAGAAGTCGCTTGGGAAATTATATACTTTTGGTCATAACACCACGCACAAAAGGCTGGACCAATTTCGCTGAGGGTAGGGATAGGATAGGGGTAGGGAAGGGGTAGGATAGAGGTAGGGTAGGGGTAATTTATTGAAAGTGTAGGGTAGGGGAGGAGTAGGATAGGGGTAGGGTAGGGTAAGGTAGGGTAGGGCTAGGGTACGGGTAGGGTAGAGTTAGGACAGGGGTAAGGTAGGGGTAGGGAAGGGTTAGGGTTAGCGGTAGGGTAGGAGTAAGGTAGGGGTAGGGTAGGGGTAGGGTAGGATAGGGTATGGATAGGTTACGGGTAGGGTTAGGGTAGGGGTAAGGTGGGGGGAGGGTAGGGTTAGCGTTAGCCGTAGGGTAGGAGTAAGGTATAGGGTAGGGTAGGGTAGGGTTGGGTAGGTTTACGAGCAGGGTAAGGTAGAGGTAGATAAGTTTACATCAACTTTTACGCGGACGAAGTCGCGGGCGTCCGCTAGTACCATATAATATTACGAGATCTTTTATCATGAGATAAGGTAAAAATCACCTACGGACTTACTTTGATAGCTTTTGAATATCACTACTCTCGTGACGATATCCGGTAGCTAAATCTTTCAAATTCTATTGAATGTACTCGTAAAACCTTGTTAGCCCCTGATGTAATAGCTATTAATGAAGTGTGTTACGGAACGTCGTAGGACGTAGAGTAGACGTAGGGCTTGTCCGAATCGAACGCGGTTTTTTAAAAATAGAAAACTGCTTTTCGAAAAAGGTACTTTACTACTCGTAGGTACGATTATCTGTTATGATGAAAGCAACTTCTGACAAAAAGTTCTTCATAGCTAGATTATTGGAACTAGATAAGGGAATTAGTAAAAATATATTTAAAAAACGAGTATGTTTTAGACCACACAACAGAAGTAAAAATTCTTAAATCCCTCTCACGTTCACGTCGCCTGTTTACATTTTTCGTAACGCATTTACCAGGTTACTCTCCACGTCAATCGTGCGTACAGAAGATTTAATTCAAAAAAATATTTTGTTTTAGAATACTAGCAAGTATTGTACTTAATTGATAAATAATTCCTCACCTCATAAGCTCGAAACTGATACACAAATGGTTCCTAAAGTAAAAGTAATCCAGCATATGGATGACGTTGTGCGCTTGGTCTTTGTCCTTCAGCCTCAGGTGATCCAGCACCCTCACCTCCACCAGCGCTTGGTGGTGGAACCGCTTCTTGTTCCTGATGATCTTGATGGCCACTTGGTTCCCGGAGCGGTGGTCCAGGGCCCTTATCACTTGCCCGAACGACCCTTTGCCGATCACTTCTAGTATCTCGTACCGGTAGGCTATGTGGTCGTGGATTTGCTGTGGGGGAAACAAAAAGTTTAACTCTTTGCCTTATGCCTTTTAGCATAAAAGCATCACAGACCATGATCTATATATAATGTAGATGTATATAATGTAGAGTCACGATATGAATTTTGTTTGTTTGTTACGATTTAAATTAAATAAATAAAAACTAATTTTGTAAACCGTAACCGAGTTTTTTCACCTATAGGAAGCAAAGAAAACATCTTTACCAAGTAATACTTTAAACCTGTATTCCCACGGGAAAAATAACTAATCGAGTGAAGCCGCGGGACATCTACTAGTGAATTTACAATTTACCTATACTATTTAATATTAGACTTCAAGAAAAAGATTAACAAAGATGTGAACAAGCTTTGATATAACATCAAGATATCAAGAAGATTGTTGGAATATTTTTCAAATGGTGGGGAGAACTTATGGGGGAGGGAAAAACAACTGCATACTTTGACACAGTGCCACACATTGAAATGTCAATTTAAGACTATTGTAGTGCCTGGTAACTACCACTTGGGAATGTACAAAGTTCCTTTCATGTACAAACCTTTGTTATTATAACATAAACGCATTGTGCTCCAAACACACGTGAGAGCATACAGTGCTGATTATTTGCAGATCTTGATACTTGATAAGCAGTCCATAGTACCACCTTGGTTTTTTATCAATAATTAAAATATACTGTATCTTACTCTGTTGTAGCTGCCATTCTGGTCATCGAACCTTTTTTTGTTGCTGCCAAAAGGAATAAGGACACGGTATTTGGTCAATGTTCTACAGTCCTTAAAGCGTCGTTGATTTCTTTTCTTCTTCTGCTTCAGCCTTCGTGCCCCATCAGGCGATGCTTCTGCGCTCGCCCAAAACCCCGGTGAAGTTGCTGAGGTCCCATTGAGGAGTCTGGGTCTAAGTGCCGTAACAGACTCAAAAAAAACAAATACAAAAATCTTACCGATCTTACTTTGTTGTAACTGCCATTTTCATAGTCGAAGCACGGACTTGTTGCGTCCAAATATACCACCATAACTTGGTTTTTTGTCAACGTTCTAAACACAAAGATCATGTAGTAGCTTTTTTGGTACCGTTTTTGGTAAACTGTCTATCTTCTAAACACAAAAAACTTACTTTGTTGTAGCTGCCATTCTCGTTGTTTTGTCCATGTTCTAAACACAAACATCGTACCTTGTTGTAGCTGCCTTGTTCGGTATACTGTCAATGTTCTAAACACAATGATCTTACCTCGTTGTAGCTACCGTTCTCAGTGTTCCGCCATGGTCTATACACAAAGAACTTATTTTGTTGTAGCTGCCTATCTCGGAGTTCTGTCAATGTTCTATACCCAAAGATCTTACCTCGTCGTAGCTGCCGTTCTCAGTGTTCTACCAATGTACTATACCCAAAGATCTTACCTCGTCGTAGCTGCCGTTCTCAGTGTTCTACCAATGTTCTATACCCAAAGATCTTACCTCGTCGTAGCTGCCGTTCTCAGTGTTCTACCAATGTTCTATACACAAAGATCTTATCTCGTCGTAGCTGCCGTTCTCAGTGTTCTACCAATGTTCTATACACAAAGAACTTACTTTGTTGTAGCTTCCGTTCTCGGTATTCTATTAATGATCTAAGTACAAAGATCTTACTTTATTGTAGCTGCCATTCTCGTCGTCGAAGCCGCAGTTGTTGGGCAGGTTGGAGCGCGCGTGCACCTTGTTAGCGTCCAGCCCCAGGAACCAAACCTCGGGATACTTGCGCACCTCCGTACGCTCCCAGTCAGTCAGCCGGTCGCTGTACACCTTGAGGATTTCTGGAAATACAACATTAACGAGGTCAACAACATTTTAGTATAGAGGAACTCTTTGTAATAGTTAGGAGTTAGAGATCGCCCGTAGAAATGCTATCACCAGGCTTACGTTTACCAAAAAGCCGTTGTTTAGCAACCACTCAGACAGGTCAATCATCATTGGTATGTTTAATTGTACAATTAAAAATTAATATACATAAAATATCTTATATAATTATTATAATAATGATAATAAACAACATCTAGGAAGATGGTATATCAAATTAATCGCGCATATAATGGAACGTAAACGTAACCTTCCCTTCCCGCACTCCTCTCTTCCCCGCACCTATCAATCTTTCATTATTTCCTCGTCCTGTGACCAATTAAGACAAGAAAATTCAAGAACGCTTAAAACTATTCGTTTTCTTTTGGTGTGCTCAAAGTGTCAGTGACAATAAACAGCTGCTCATCATCATCAAGTTAATCAATAAAACCGCTAGGAATAAGAGAGCGTAACGTGGAGAACGAAGAAGAAAGAAAATAGAAGCCATTAAAGGTCAGTCCTTTCAATTCATTCTTCATATCCTATCCGAGAAGTTTTCTACAGTCCACTGCTCTTAAAAAACAATAAAATAAATTATTTACGCTCCAATCATCATTAATCATTATCATCAATATTTACCAATGGCCTTTCTCTGCTGGACATAGGCTTCCTGTATGGACTTTCAAATACCACGTTCTCGAGCCGCCAGCATCCAACGGCATTGTGTAACCCGTTAGTCGTTGGTCCACCCAGTGGGTGGTGGACCAACACTGACTGCCCTATCTGGTGCTTCGCACATTCGCACCGCCATACCAGTTTCTCGGGGCTAGGCATAGGCTCTTCAAACTATGTGCCCTGCCCATTGCAACTTCAGATTCTCGATTCACTATGCCATGTCGATGACGTTTATGATTTGATCGCAGAGAATCTCCAGCTGAGTGACTCTGACTCCTTTTTCTTTCTGAGCCCTTTTATGAGGCCCATACGCCCATACCTGTACGCCTTACCACTTCCATGAAAATCAAACAGTTTTCCTTAGATACTCTAAGATCTCTCCGTCATCGCTTGCCAGTAAAAGTCAAAAGTATTTCTCACTTCTGACGAGAATAATTTACCAACATTTACCAACGCAACAGTTCTTTTTTATTACAATAAAACTAATTCATAAACAAAAACAACGCGGCAGTCCACGTTTCACAAAACAAATACCTACCTACCTAAGTAACTAGGCAGGTAAGGAAAACGAAGCAAAAACGGATTGAAAACACGGAAACGGCACGGAGAAATGTATTTTTTTTTCCTTCTGTAATTTTTGCTATTCGTTTAAAGATGTCACGCGGCAGGTCGGCATGACGCGACCCGACCTTGACCCGCAGAGATTGGGCCCTCCCTAACCCGTCATCTCAACTTGTATTTGAAGATCCATTGTTAATTTTCCAAGAATATGTAAACTACACTCCCGAGCAATATACACCGAGCATATAATCATTACCAGTCTATTTTAATGGCCAACTACAGGGCAGGTCTCCCTACTTATTGGTACTTATTGGCGTGGTTCCTGTTCTTGTAGGAATACAGGAATAAAATATAGCCTATAGCCTTCCTCGATAAATGGGCTATCAAACACTGAAAGAATTTTTCAAATCGGACCAGTAGTTCCTGAGAATTGCGCGTTCAATCAAACAAACAAACTCTTCAGCTTTATAATATTAGTATAGAAGTATAGATAAGGTATGGAGCTGTTACCCACGACGATGATCCACGCGGGTTGGCGGACTTATGGTCATGTCCTGTAACGACCACTATCAGTATGTTAAAGACAATGACCGGGAATGGCTTAACAATTTCCTAACTCTGGGCTGAGAATTTATATCGAGAAATTTTGCAGACGAGAGATAAGCTCAGTATTTTATAGCTCGACCCCGAACTCAAACCCAGGACCTCGTGATCCAAAACCACAGCACTGGGTCAACGAGGGTGTTAGTAAATAATAATAATACTAGTAGATATCTCTTTCGAAAATATTTCATCATCATCATGTCCCTTTTAACAGGGCGAGCAACAAGTTAATAACAACCATATACTATTAATTTACAGGATTCGAACCAACGACCACATTTAGCTGAACAGGTTAAACTCAAAACACAACAAAATCTTTTGCCTATAATTTGCTTTTTAACAGAGCATAGAATTCCATTGATCTAGCTAGACTATTAGTATACTAGCTAGATATATAAGATAAGCTTATACCTAAGGCAATTAATGATTTTTTAAGACATTTTTATTTTTGTAGCAAAGCAATAGCTACCGAGAAAATGCCCGGGAAAATCATGCCTCGAGGCTCTCACCCCTGACCCATGTCAGACGAGCAAACCCTTCGTAGAATTCTATTTAAAGCATTATTAAGTTCAATGTTGACGTAATTGTCTTTCGATGCTTTAGTATCCAATCTTATACAGAGCAATAGAAAAGAAAACGTAGTTAAAGGAGACTGTTAATTAATATTCTATTTTCGGAAGATTTGGCTTTGATTTAGTTAGATATTACGCTTATTAAGACTATTATAATACGGGAGCAACAATCAAAGACCGCGTCGGTGACACACCTCATTTATTACCAAAGTACCCACATACAACTAACAAAAAATTTACTTATACAAAAAAAAAACGCAAACAATAAGAATAGTAAACAAAAAATAATGAAAATTATAGGATAGATCGTCCAATACAATTTGTCTCAAAATCATACGGAGATACAACTAATTTATATATCAACATGCAAAGTAAATTTAGTTTTAATAAACGAGATAAAACGTAAACTTAACATTTTCCATATTTCCCAGTAAACCTACCGGCACGTCTGGGGCGTGTGCAAGATTCGTCTTTATCATTATTCGGAGGCGGAAATGGTTCAGCAGTGTCGCATACATTTACACCAGAAGTATTAAGTACATTCGTACCTGACGGCGCCGAATCGACGTTGGAATCGGGTTGACCCTCCTCTGGCTCATTAAACTCGTTAGAGACGGTGCTTTCAATAGCAGGAACGGAACAGTAATGAAAAATATAAACAGGCGTTGATAAGATAGCAAAGCAGAAATATATAAACTATCTCCTGTATAAAAGTGGTTGCTAAGCAACGATTTTTTTATAAACGGCTTTCGATATCTCATTAAATGCATTTCCGCTCCTTTTCCTTCCGCAACCCAAACGCCGAAACAGAATAACGGTTCTACAGAATATCTAGAGCAATAGTACAGTCTACAATATTGCTAATTTATTTTCATAGGCGGTATTAAATTTTCAAGGAAATCGAGGCTAGTGTAACTGCAATATCTTACAATAATAATATTTTTTATCTATAGTAGGTATTAGTAGGTATTTCAATATTTTATGATGATGAGTTTACCTCGTCCCTCTCAAAAGTGCTATACAAGTCCAATAAGGTAATTGCTCTGAAGGTATAGGTACTATATAGGCCTTAGTGTGTCTGGGCTCCCAGCCCGCAAAGCTCCGAATTATCTGGGGACCCATCCAATAAATTCACCACGGGCTTCTACCTACCATTACTTATGGAATTCAACTCTTACTGACTTGAATTCCATAAGTAATGCTAGGTAGGTACCAGTAGCGAAGGCTGAATTTTTTTCGCAGGTAAGCCGTTCATGTGGTTTTTTACTCTCATGTCTTTTTTGGCCGAGTATACGTTAAATTATTTACGTCCCTAAAACTCGTGGATTTTTAAAAGGTAACCCGATAGGAATCTGGTTGTTAGGAACCATCGCCCCTGGTAGGTACCGACCTAATCATAAAACAGTTTACCCACATAATAAAAACATACAACATTATGAGACCTTTATAACTTTGTGAGAGTCGAGAGATATTTAGAAAATAGATTAATAATCTGAGATATTAATGATTATATTATTACTATAATTCTGAACTTCAGACTTCCCCAAAGAGATCCCGTCCTTGACCGCAGTCGAGATGAGATCTCCCGCGGGTCATGAAGTCAATTTCAGCTTGACGACTCTGACGCTCGTTAATGTTTCACGCCGTTGCTAAAGCTTTTGTTACTGGGCTAATGCGCCTTCAATTATACAAGCAATACTACTACTACTACAATAATATTACTACGAAGCTGAAAGTTACCATTCGCTGTATAATATTCTTTAAGTAGTTTACTGAAAACCAGTATATTATAACGCGACCGATAGCAGCGAGAGGAAACATCTGAATCAGGTCCCAGGACTTGTGACCTTAGGTGTAAGCTCAAATGATCCTTTTAGAATACATTAACACCTACCATTCATTTCCGTACGTTCGGTACACAAATAATTTGTAAATTGAGATTATGTTATTTTTTAAATCAAAATTAAAAAATTAAATAAAAATTAAAAAAATAAATAAAAATTAAAAAATAGACTAAATAGTAAAAAAGCGAAATCAGAAATATAGTTCAGATAACTAGCTGATTCAAAGCTTACATTGTTTTTTTTTTAATTATTAGGTTCTTTGACATCTTATTTCAAGAAAGCAATGAATAGCAAACAGGGATATTCCTTATTCTTACGACACTTTCGGAATCTCATATCAGTTGCAGTAACAATGTCATCTCGACATTATTTACGACTAGCTTACTACAGTGAACACGTGGCGTAGACTCAACTCAAAATTGAGAAGGCAAGAATCCTTCTACTACATTCATAAAGAAAAAATAAAACAGATACCTACTCGTAAGTACGTTTATGTTATACTAAAACAAAGTAGTTTGAGAAGAGAGTTTTATGTCCTCAACGGATCAAGGTGAAGATTGTCAAAATCAAAATCAAAATCAAAAATCATTTATTTCAAGTAGGCTCAGTTTACAAGCACTTTTGACACGTCAGTTGACTATTTGTAAAGATTCTACCACCGGTTCGGAAGGCAGGTCCTGCTGAGAAGATACCGGCAAGAAACTCAACAGTTGCTCTTTTGAAAAAGTCATACAGTATTATAATTTACAATTGATAACAATAACTGTTTACATTTCTTATAGTTTTACTTCCTGTGTGAAGGTGGAAGCTGATCCAACGGCCTCCAAGCATCTTTATCATTAAGGAACTCATCAATGTTGTAGTACCCTCGACTAAGTAAATGTTTTTTAACACATTGCTTACAGCTATGCTTTGGCATCACAGTCTTGGGGATCTTATTATAGAAGAGTACACCCAAACCTACAAATGATTTTTTTACTCTTTGGAGACGATATGCAGAAATAACTAACTTATGCCCGTGTCTAGTAAGACGTGGGTTTAGATCTCCTTTTCGTTTGTACAAATTAATATTTTGTCTTACATATACTATACTGTTATATATATATTGACAGGCTACTGTTAGTATACCTATTTCTTTAAACTTTTGACGAAGGGACTCGCGTGATTTTAATTGATATATTGCTCGAATTGCTCTTTTTTGAAGTACAAATATAGATTGTATATCGGCAGCCTTGCCTCACAATAAAATACCGTAAGACATTACGCTGTAAAAGTACGCAAAATAAACAAGCCTAGCTGTATCGACATCAGTAAACTGTCTTATTTTTCTCACGGCAAATGCCGCTGAGCTAAGTTTACCAGACAGTTTTTCTATATGAGCACCCCACTGTAGTTTACAATCCAAGGTCACTCCCAGGAAAACTGTGGAACTCTCCATTTCCAGTGATTGGCACAGATATAATGTTAATGGAATCTACTCGGGTAAAACCACGGGTCACAACCAGGGAAATATACAAGTAATTATTATTAGCGGACGCTGAATGGGGCCATGAATTAGCCTTGTGTTAATCCAGAGTATAATCTACTTCCTTTTTAAACTTCAGCCAAATCGGTTCAATCATCAACATCATCATCTCAGCCGATGGACGTCCACTGCAGGACATAGGCCTTTTGTAGGGACTTCCAAACATCACGATACTGAGCCACCTGCATCCAGCGAATCCTTGCGACTCGCTTGACGTCGTCAGTCCACCGACCAACACTGCGCTTACTAGTGCGGGGTCGCCCATCCAGCACTTTGGGACCCCAACGTCCATCGGCTCTTCGAACTATGTGCCCCGCCCATTGCGACTTTAGCTTCGCAACTTGTTGAACTATGTCTGTGACTTTGGTTCTTCTGCGGATCTCCTCACTTCTGATTCGATCACGCAGAGATACTCCTAACATAGCTCGTTCCATCGCCCGCTGTGTGAATCGGTCAATAGTTGCAGCATATATTGTCAAAAATAACCTTTCGCCTTTAAAATATAATTGCGGTACAGTCGCTTTAAGACAAACCAACAAAACAAATAAGTCTATAACGATGCGCTAAAAACAATAATACCACCTCCGGACGAAGTCTTAATAAACTGAGGTTACGCCAAAAATGTGCACAAAATTTAATGGAATTTAATTTAAAAAATTTAATAAAGTAAAATTTTCCTGTGAAATGTTGTTTTTATTCCACGGCGTGTATAAAGCTTGTGATAAAAACTAGTGCACGAAATTAAAGTACCACCGCCAGTGAATGCAGTGCTTCATTCAAAGTACTTACTTATTACCCCCTTGGGAAATAAGGTCAGGGTTTTACGTGCTATTTTTTCTTTATCCACCTAATTCAAAGTTTATTTCCAACCTTACAACATAAAAAAAAATCGTCGTCGTCGTCGTTATCAACCCATATACGGCTCACTGCTGAGCTCGAGTCTCCTCTCAGAATGAGAGGGGTTAGGCCAATAGTCCACCACGCTGGCCCAATGCGGATTGGCAGACTTCACACACGCAGAGAATTAAGAAATTCTCTGGTATGCAGGTTTCCTCACGATGTTTTCCTTCACCGATTGAGACACGTGATATTTAATTTCTTAAAATGCACACAACTGAAAAGTTGGAGGTGCATGCCCCGGACCGGATTCGAACCCACACCCTCCGAAATCGGAGGCAGAGGTCATATCCACTGGGCTATCACGGCTCTTAAATATATAAAAATATAATATATACAAAAAAAAATACATAAATTAAATTCTTTTAATACTAGTAGAAGGGACTCATTTTTGCCGCCAAAAAGATCCGAAGCGTTATTGCTGTAATTACAAGCCTCTTGGGCTTTATGAGGCTTAACAATAGAACCTGATTCGAAGAGAACAGAGTTGGTCAGGGCTTAAAAGATGGCACAGACAGATCACCCAGCGGGCAATGGCGCCAACTATGCGAAAAATTTAAAAAAAAATCAGGGAAACTATGAAACCAGGTAGATGTCACGAGCAAATCGTCGTATGTACCTATGGAGACACCTAATTCCCAGTTAGGTATACGCGGTAACTAATGGAATAAACTCTCCAAGTGTCAGAGGAGGGTAGCTCTCACAAATAGCCTTCGGGCAGTGATGGAGTGGCCCGTGACCTGCTATGCATGAGCGGTTTAAAACCATAGTGTTTGGAAATCCTTACGTCAAGCAGTGGAGGTTAGCGACGGATAATGATGAGGATATAATGATGAATCAAAGTCAAAGGTCAACTTATTCCTTAAATACTATTTTACCTACCTGCTGAAAAAACATGTAGGTAGTAAGTAATATGAACAGGTACCAGGAAAGTATGAAATGGTCGTATGTATCGAGTGACCTGATTCCCAGTTAGGTATACGCGCTAACTAATGGAATGAACTCTGCAAGTGTCGGAGGAGGGTAGCTCTCACAAATAGCCTTCGGGCAGTGATGGAGTGTCGCAGCCCGCCCGTAACCTGCGATTTGCGAATCCTTATAAAAGACTGCCGCTAAGTGCGATCTATTCACTCGACTGTGAAAGAAGTCTTTTTTTCCTCTATTTGTCCTGAATACTAGAGAAATACTTTTATAGAATAATATTTTTTGGGTCACGTACTTCAAAATGGAGAAAAGAAATCTTAAAAATTCACTTCCGCTCTTTTTTCTTCTGGTTCTTTTTTTTTAATTATAACAATATTTGCCATTGCCATATCTTTTTTATATGACAAAACTTACCTTATCCTTATCTGTTGTGTTGATTGAGTGTTTCCGAAAATTATTTTTTTGAGGTTACTTTAGAGAATCGATTTTTCGTTTATAGCCCCCGGTATGAAAAAAATATGGCCAGTAAAATTCGATGAACGAAAGACAGCGTTACGTTTTATGTGCGTAACCTATTCTGCGCACCTTGCACCGTGCGCTGCCGCTAACTGCGTGCACATGAGTTCAGGCGCGCGCGCTAGCGCGTCCGCACGCATGTGCACGCTGTTGGCGGGCGCGCTCGCCGTGGCCTGCTCCTCCTCGGTTGCGCACTTTTCACTTTTCAGGCGTAGGTATTGAGACATACATAGTGTATGCTGCGGAGCAACATACACTTATTTAGACAGTCGATCAGAGGGCCTAGTGGCAGTTTGATACTGTTACTATCGCGTTAACGTAAACGCGAATTTCTAACTGACAAATCCCACTAGGCACACTGAAAGACACACACTTTTTTTTTCGTTGGTCTAAACTTACCTATCAATATTAAGGCTCATACTAGGAGGTATACTCCTTTAAACAACTCAACAACGTGCAAGGTTGATAGGTCCCTTATGTTCAACTGCCGCTCTCGAATAACTTTATTTCTATTCAGCTCCCCTTCTCCCATGCCGAAATAGCAAATTAAAGTTAAACGATCAAACTAGCAATTCTAATACGAGTAGTAATTAATATTAAATACTAAATTAAACTTCAATTAGTACGAGTTATTGAGAGTCTAACGAAGTTTTCAAGTTGGCAAAGTTGTTTAAAGGATAAACGCAAGGCCTATAAGGCCGCAAGGCTCAATACAAAGACAGATTACGAACTGCTTTCCGATAAAGACTCTCTATTGTACAAAGCGTGGAGTAAACTAATTAAGTTGTTGTACCTATATAATGAAAATTGGAATATACCTACAGCAAGAAGAACAAAATATCATTGAGCTTTTGGTAGTTCAAGCCTCAAGGTCAAATGGGGAAATACGTTTAACTTCATCATTATAAGCCCACTGATAATTATGTAGCTTAGGCCCACCACGCTGCTCAAATGCAAGTAACCTATGGTAAGAAGTAAAAAGTGACCTATGGTAGGAGAAGAGCATGAGCTGACAAAATTTCAGCTTGTACAAAATGACGAATGTTTGGCTGTCACTGGCTCTTAGTCTATATAGTAGGTTAAACCTGCCCCTGTAGCCAAGTGTCTTCGTCGATTCTCTTTCTACGATCGCAAACGCTTCGAAAACTAGAAAAATGTATCTTGAATGGCATTTGCTATCGACAGGTCACGTGAACAATATCTGTGATTCCCATACATTTTTCTGGTTTTCAAAGCGTTTGCGATCGTTCGCCGATCGCAGACGCACAGAATCGATGCTACTTGGCTACAGGTGCTGACTTTGGCGGAAACGTAGGAATCATTTATTCGATAGTTAATAGTTAATTTTAATTTATTTTAATTTTGTAGTTGTAGTTATATTTCCTTATATTTTATTTTTATAATAAGTTTAGCTAATTTAAGTATTATCTTCATTAATAAATACTTTCCCATTTATTCGATGCATTTTATTTTAGAGTTTTATTGCTTAAAGTAGAATGCATTTTATTAAATAGTTCTACAAAGGTGCACAAATGAAGTGGAGGTTGAACAAGAGTGCTTTAAGTGGGTAATACAATTTTCTCGGTGGACTCTATCGGAAGTTTTGGTAATGTTGCCTTTGCCTTACTAAAGCATGACATGACCTTCGACTGCTTAAACTTAAACGTAGCAAACTTAAAACAGTAACGGAATTAATGACATGGCACTGTTCACTAAATAAACACCTTTCGGTTCTAAGTATAACCGACAGTCCTCTGTGCAGAGCATGCATGAAGGAAGAGGGAACCCCGATACATGTTATGCTTAGATGCAGAGGTGTATCTGAACAACGCGCAGCACACATTGGATCTCCAGCAACACTCCAAGAGGCGTTCGGCGACCTGGGTGGCCTGCTAAGCTTCTGGAGCGAGCTCAGTTGGCTGAAAAGGACCTACGCACAACTGCCAACCCTAGGCCCAGGAAAAGAAGAAGAAAAGAAGAACGGACGGACAACGATGGACAATAGACTATATTTGATCACTTTCGCCCTAATAAGACTAATTATTCGATAAAAATTTGTATGAGGACTACATGAAGAAGAAAGAAAACCCACCACCTCCCATGGCCCTTTCAACCTCTCGGTAATTTGGGCCGAATCGAGGGAGGGCGAACCCGGTACTTGCTCTTTGCGTGTTCCCGGGACGCCTTCTTGACTCCCTACAAGTTATTTTCTCTTTTCGCTCCTTGTCCCTTGATACTCACTGTCCCCGTTCTGGGGCTGGACGACACACGACGTTGAGATCCGCTTTCCCGCCGCGGTCTATGCATCACCTTCGACCGGTGGTCAACGGTCCAGAGCGCTCCGCCTCGCGTGCCACCGATGCGCGAACTCCCGTAGCTTGCTGAAGTTAAGAAAGAAAAAGGTTACCTGAGGGGGTGAGCGCCGTGACGCGCGGGGAGGGTAGCTGGGCGTTGTGGTTGTCGTCGCGCGGGGGGCTGGCCACCGCGCCCTCTGCGTTGTTGTTGACCGGCGCGGCCCGCTCGCCGGGGGCCGCTTCCAGTTGCAGCTGAAACAGACGCGTTTCGTCAGACACGGTGAATCTGACACACATTTCGTGAGACACGGTGAAGCTGACACACACTTCGTGAGACACGGTGAAGCTGACACACATTTCGTCAGACACGGTGATGAAGAAACACGATTCTTCAGACCCGGTGAAGCGTGACACCTTGCGCGCCTTTAGATATTTTTAAAACGGTCTAAGACCACGGTTCGCTATGTTCATAATTTTGTCCGACTCGCAATACACAAACTTAGAGCAGTAGATTCAAAATTCATTTATTTCAATTATGCTTAGTTTACAAGCACTTTAGAGAAGTCAAGTAACGCCACTGATTAACACATAGTTTCTCAGTGCCCACAGCAGTAACTCGTCCGCCGCACACTACACGATTGGTGTAGGAAGTAGTGAGGGAAGTAAGCAGAGACGTTGAGTGGCCACGTTACTCGTCCTGCCGTTTGTCCTGCTCACAACTCCAAATTTTGTCGGCGCGAGCGTAGATCAAAGGACTAATACGGGGTGTCGCGATAATAATACACCCAAATCGAGCAGTGTAAACAAACAAGGCAACAGCGCGACAACATCGCGGCAACTTCGCAGAAACAGCGCGATAACATCGCAGCAACATCGCGGCAACATCGCGGCAACATCGCTGCAGCGCGAGCTACAGCGCGAGGAGTATTAATTGGAAGCAAGCAAAAAATCTACAACAAACTCAACCGAGCAACTCAACTCAATGCAGCCAGTATTCTTGCCACCATTCCACGTGGGCATGATTTGTATAGTTATTCATCATCATCATCATCATATCAGCCGATGGACGTCCACTGCAGGACATAGGCCTTTTGTAGGGACTTCCAAACATCACGATACTGAGCCAACTGCATCCAGCGAATCCCTGTGACTCGCTTGATGTCGTCAGTCCACCTGGTGGGGGGTCGGCCAACACTGCGCTTACTAGTGCGGGGTCGCCATTCCAGCACTTTGGGACCCCAACGTCCATCGGATCTTCGCACTATGTGCCCCGCCCATTGCCACTTCAGCTTCGCAACTCGTTGAGCTATGTCGGTGACTTTGGTTCTTCTGCGGATCTCCTCATTTCTGATTCGATCACGCAGAGATACTCCTAACATAGCTCGTTCCATCGCCCGCTGTGTGACTCTGAGCCTTCTTATCAGGCCCATAGTTAGCGACCAAGTCTCGGAACCATAGGTCATCACTGGCAACACGCACTGTTCGAGGTATAGTTATTAGGATAAGTTAACTTAAGTTCCTTATTGTATTCTTTCTCAATAAAAAAAAACCGAGCATTATTTCAACAATAGCTGAAATAATGTTCGGTTGAGCTAGAGTTGCCAGTCTCGGATTGCGACAAATCAATAAAAAATAACATCACGCTAATTTCCCCGGGGCTCTGGGTTTCATTTATATCTTAATACATTGTTACCTTAGTAATATCGCTGAAGGTAATATCGAGAAATAATCAACAAAACAAAGATTATTATCTCGATATTTTCTTTGCCAATATAAAAATCAACTCTAGTGCAACCAAATAACAACTTTATTATGTACCTACAAAAGGAAAATATTGCGTATCACCGTAATGGTAATTTTTTTTTTGAAAATCGAAGTTTAACGTTAATAAAATGTATTCATTAAATCAGTCTATTATTTGAATTATAAAATGAAACAAATTAAATTATAGACAAATTAAATTAATTACCATAAAAAGATTTTGAGGACCGATACCTATCAATTATTGTAAACTTTCAAATTAAAAAAAATTAGGAACTCACAGCTGTGCTTCTTTATACTATTTTACAGCCCTTACAGCCATGATTACGTTCTTTATTTAAATTCGCTTTTTTGCTTTTTTGTCTATGCAATAATCTTACTTGTTTTAAAAACTTCGTCGAACAAAACTAATAAAAAGCGAGTAAAACAACACAAAATATCTGTCTGATGAATCTCCTAGACAGTAGACACAAAAAGTTTGTAGGCACCTATTTCCCAACCTTGTACCTATAGCCGCAAATTGCACTATAAAGGTTGCATACGCCTCCCCAAACTCCTAATTAGCTGGACGGCAGAGGGAGGCACTTCGAAATAATGGGTCCCAAAGTTACCATAAAGTTGGTTTACGTTTGCGACGTCAATAAGGCCACCCTAACGAATGAAACCCCAAAATGACCGGAGAAATTGCCAAGGAAAAAGAAAAACTCAAATGAAATCAGCATAAATAGAAAATTGTGCTTGAAAATATATTTATTCTCCTTTATTTCGCCCTATACAAATTCTTTGCAGGTTTTCTATGATTTTAAATAAATGAAAGTCGTGTTTACCTAATATCTTGTCAACAATAAATTATTTTTTGATTAACTGAACTATTATTTTATTACAATTATGGTAATGGTGAGACAAGTGATAGCCTATATATCTTCTAGCCTTCGATACGGAGAGCGTAGGTTCGAATCCGATCCGGGACATGCACCACCAACTTTTCAGTTATGTGCCTTTTATGAAAATAAATATCACGTGTCTCAAACGGTGAAGGAAAAACATCGTGAGGAAGTCTGCAAACATGCGAGTTTTATTAATTCTCTGTGTGTGTCTTCTAATTCGCATTTCACCAGCATGGTTGACTAAGGTCTAACTAAATCATTCTGAGAGGGGACTCGTGCTCAACAGTGAGCCGAATATGGGTTGTTATTGTTAATGATAATATTATAAAGCTGAAGAGTTTTTTGTTTGTTTGATTGAACGCGCTAATCTCAAGAACTACTAGTCCGATTAGAAAAATTATTTTAGTGTTAGATAGCTCATTTATCGAGGAAGGCTATAGGTTATACATTATCTCCGTATTCCTACGGGAACGGGAACCACGCGGGTAAAACCGCGCGGCGTCAGCTAGTTGTTAATGATGACATTTAATGGTAGCGAGCACTAGTTTTTTAGCTAGGGTAGGCACAAATTGAAAATTCCTTCATACAGGTTCGTGATGAGTCTTCGGGGTAGGCAGTTCGTTTCGCATATATGAGGCGCACAACGTCCCCAAGCTCACTAGTACGACGCCCACTGCTACGCCGCAAAAGTCTGAATCAAGCCCGGATTAATCTATTTATAACTCGACCCTTGTTAAGGGCTGCAGAGTTCGTGTCGTATAAAGGACGAGCCCTAGACGTGACGTCAGAGTTACGCGAGGCAGGTACTTGGCGCCTAAACAGTAAACTCTACGAATATACTTTGTTCTGAGACTGTTTGGCTGAGGATCCCAGACGTATTCCTAGAAAATTGAGACCGTCTGTCGAAAGAGCGTGTGAATGTATGAATACCTACATGTACAATGTATTAATTATGTGTGTGTTCTCAAATCTCATTCTTTCCTCATTTAATAAAAAAAATTATGGTTCCTACATAGAATTTGGACCGAGGTGCCTTTGCGAGGTCTCGAGGATCTTACCCCCCTAGCCAAGTGGCAAGTCGATCGCTAACGCTTCGAAAACTAGAAAGATGTATGGGAATGACAGATCTTGATCACGTGACCTGTCAATAGCAAATGTCATTCTTAACTATCCAAGAAACTATCGCGTATTTTCCTGGGCATATTATGAGAATTGAGAAACCAAGCCTCCAGTCGCTTGTCAGGTTCGTGGCAAATTTTGGAAAACACTATTAGAAGTGGAACTTTAAGGGTAGTACCTACCTTGGTACCTACTTGAACTTTTAGCAATACTATGAAATTAAATTATCAAAATTAACAAAACATAATTTGTTTCAAAATTTTTTTTAAAAATTCATTATTAAATTTTTGCGGTTTAAATATATGTATAGGGTTGAAAAAAGCATGAAAGCTTGCCCTAATGTTCACGTGGTCAAAGTTGCGGACACAGACCTTAGTCCGTAGAGCAAGTTAGCTTAAAATTACATCACTGGACAATATCGACATGTCACGTGGTCAGGTTGTCAATCGGATCTGTCAATCCAACATTTTCTTAGTTTTCGAAGCGTTAGCGTTTATAGACAAAGAATCGACGTGCCACATGGTTAAGGCCTCTGTGCTGCCGTAGGTGATAATAAGTTCAATAGAAATTGAATTCAAAGTTCAATCCTGAATAGGTCGTAACCTACATGGCTCGTACAAATATTAAAGGTCAATCTGTCTGGATACTCTGTGGATATAATTGTTTTGTTGGTTTTTGAGTTTGTTATTAGGTAGTAAGTTTGTTCAACGTGGTTGATATTAGTATGTGGGTTCTCCTTATTGGATAGAAGCAGACATGTTTAATTTTGATGTTTCACTCCAAAGGAAATCTTCTTTTGGGGTTGTTGACTCTATAATAAGTGCAGACGCTAGATCTTGTTCAGTACAAATAATTTGTGACACACACAAATGCATTATTTGAGGCAATATGTGAAAAACTCATGGATATGACCAACATCGAAATAGTAGCACTCTGTAACGATGTTGTTGATGTGAAAGTCCTTTTTTTCTCTGTTGTAAAGTAATTTGGTACTTAAATAAAATTACGATCTAGCCTACTTAAGTGACTAATTAGTAATTTAAGTTTAACCTAAACTTATAATATATTATTACTATACTTAATCTTAGTCTTTCACTAATTAGTACGTCTTTAGATCGCTTTGTTCACGTGATCTTCCATGTAGAACTTAACACTACACTATCACTAGTCACTAAACACTAACTCAAAGGATTTGGTCCGCTTAAGTCTGTATTCGTAACGTCGAATGAAACAGTGTGTGTTTCGAATTCGTCTCTATCTATCTTTATATAAAGTATCATTTAAGAAAGAGAGATAATAATATACCTACTTGTACATGAAGCCCTGTAAACTATAAACAATACTTCAAACCTTCAAACTGTGTTTTCAAAATCAAAAGAAGTTGAAACAAAAACGCTTTCTTTTATGCAAGGAAGCCTTTCGTCTGATCCTTTGTAACGATTTGAAAGAGTAAAAATAAAAACGACCAACGAGTTGGTACAAACGCGTGACGGTGATCTAAAGACAATCGTCAAGGTATGCTACAATCTAATTTTCCAAGTAGAGATAATAGCTCTAAAATAAATCATGATAGCCCAGTGGATATGATCTCTGCCTTCGATTCGGAGGGCGTAGGTTTAAATCCGGTCCGGTGCATGCACCTCTAACTTGTCAGTTACGTGCATTACCAAACCAATATTTTCGCTAACTATCATTGGAAACTTGGTTTAAAAGGAACCTAGGTCTATTTAGAGTTTAGCTAATTTCTGATACATTTTAGAACATTTAAGAAAGCTTAC
The DNA here is from genome assembly GCF_947172395.1 of Bicyclus anynana. Classification (NCBI taxonomy): domain Eukaryota; kingdom Metazoa; phylum Arthropoda; class Insecta; order Lepidoptera; family Nymphalidae; genus Bicyclus; species Bicyclus anynana. The sequence continues at coordinate 18,000,467 of NC_069085.1, forward strand.
TTTTAAAATTTATTTTTTTCCAGGGGCGTAGCTACCGCGGTGTTTACCGTACCAAAGATACGGGGGCCCTCGGACTAAAGGGGTGTCTGGGGACAAGGGGACTTAGGTGTGAAAGCAAAATTTAGTAAAATGTACCTAGGTTATATCCACAATCTCCCTTTTTCCCTGGTAAAGCATGCGCCCAAAAGTTGGAAACATTCTGTATAGGTTAAGTCACTATCATATTTACTCGAGCATTTTTGTTTCTTTTGTCTGAATTCCCTGAATGTGAAACCCTTCATTTGCGCCCCCCAAAAACTTTGATAAAGGGCACGTTTCGCCACTGTTTATTACATTGTGAAATTCGACTATACGTCTTTTTCTACTTAGTTGAGCACAAACTTTTCAATAAGTTTGAAAGGGAAAGAGGAAAAAAACTGAAACAATCGTAAAAGAAAACACTAGCACCTTTCGTTACGCAAAGAAGCCTTTCGTCCGGTCCTTTGTACAACTCGCTACAATAAAAACAAGCCAAGTGCCTGTTGGGCTCCACACAATGTAGGATTTTGTAGATAGTATACACTATGTATATTTGAGGGACAATTTACAAGCTTTTTCACTACTCTTGCTCAAAAACACTGTCATATTACTACTCCACAGCGGGGCTAAACAAGCATTTTAGCCTCTAGGGGCTAAAGTAATTTTGTTTTTTTTTTTATTCTTGTCTGTTAGGTACGAGTACTAGCCAAGTAAGTACTAGCCTACTATAAAACGGAGGAGGTTTTATTCGAAAATAGAATCATTATAGGTAAGGCCCTAATTGTTTTGAAAAATAAATAAATTGGATGGAATTAAATTGGAACGAAATTCAGCGCTATTGTCAGTGGAGTGCGTTTATTTTTTTATTTAATTTTTATTGAGTTGCGAATAGTGCGAGATTTGAAGACATGGGACATCCTTTACGGTGTAATCTTTGCCTTTTTCTCATGTAAAAAAATAAAATTAAAAAGCGAGAATTTAAAAAACAATTGGCGTGAATAATACACACTTGATTTTTTTCAGAAATTCATTGTAAATTTGTGACCGTAACTTACATATTTTTCAACAATAATTGTTATTGTTGTCTTCATCTAGTGAGAATGGTGATCCTAATTTGGAGATGGATAAAATGTTCAATCTGTTACCATCAAAGTCGAGACGCATTTACTTAAATACTTACCTACGATACCTACGAAAAATTTAATAAGTGAAGAAAACAACAACGAATGGATTCACTTACGAAAGGAGTTTTTTAAACTAATATCTTAGACCGATCTGACTTAAATTCCGACTTGAAGTCGGAAATTATGTTACTGGGTAAAAGCATCTCCCTTAATATCCAAAATTGTAAACTTTGTACATTTAATTTTCAATTAAAATAAATCATTGAATATTGTACTAAACTGTTTTATTTTCTCGCAATCGTAGTGAAAAGCAGAGTGTAACACGTGGGGCTAAACCCATTATAAACTCGGTTTCTATTTAGGCGGCCCTCGCCTTACGTCTCGGGCCCTGAAAATACCTCGTATATAATGGGTCTTTTTAGCCCCTTGTATAACAATCTACTATTTGTTTAATACGAGAAGATGATGTTTGTAGTTTGTGCTAGATGTTATGATGTAGAAATTTGTCTAGGTTATGGGTTTAATATACTTCCTCTTCCAGTTAATGCAATCTAAGTCCGTATCGTCACATAACATCAGGAAATCAGTTTTATTAACCGAATGAATTAATAAAAAAATGGAATGTGAGAATAATATATAGCATATAGCCTTCCTCGATAAATGGGCTATGTAACACTGAAAGAATTTTTCAAATCGAACCAGTAGTTCCTGAGAGTTGGCGCGTTCAACTAAACAAACAAACTCTTCAGCTTTATAATATTAGTATAGATTATTATCAATCAAGGGCTTATCAAAACGAAATAGAATATTTATAAAGTTTCGTTTGTTTGAAGAAGAAGTTGTGTTTTGGTCTTGCCTTGCTAAGGTAGTTGAGGCATCAGATGCTACAATAGTGCTTGGTTTGTGGCACATTTGTAAAATAAATGTTTCTTTTTTTTTCTTGAAATTTTAATTACGGTACTAACCAAGTACTACCTACATTAGAAATAGTTACTTCCCAATTAAATTTTTTCGCCCTAAATAACTGCCGTATTAATGATCAGGTCAAGATATACGTATGCATGCTTCAAGATAACTGCGATTGCTGGAAGGTGAGTGGACTTCATACCTTAGTCAGTCGGTTCTAATAGCTATACATATATTTACCATGACAACATGGAATGGTGGCAAGAAAACTGGCTGCATTTCCGCGTTGGACAAGAACCAAGATTTAAACAGTTTTCCAGCAGTCCTTTGACATGAAAGCATATACAATTCATTGGTTTTCAAGATATTCCTATATACCAGACTTTTCTTAGGTTCTAACCATCAGTATCTTTATTGTAATTTCATTATGTACCTACACTAATAATAATCAATGATTCCTCATTCTTTATACGTCATCATTTCGCTTTTCGTTTCCACCCCTCTTATCTAGTTATTTTTATTCAATTTACATCCAAATAATAAAGGCATTATACTAGAAATAGACGGTAGGTAATAAAATATAGCAATAGACCGAAAACCCCTTCCATTTCTCGTTTCCATCCCTTTTATACATGTATTTATTTTTACTGTAGACTGAATTATGACATGTGTAAGTCTGTTGTTTCATTTAGATAATAAAGGCTTTTTAGGTAACAGAATATTGCAAAAGACATAAAACCCCTCTCATTTTCTGTTTATAGATATTTCAATCATGACTGAATTAAGACACTGGAGGATGCGCATCATTCCTTACCATACTGGTTGAAGTCAATGAGCCAAGCATTAGCTTTTAATGCTTAAGTATTTTCTATAGTTACATCCATATAATAAAGACTCCTTATACCACTACTACGGCATACAAAACAAAATATTGGCCTATAAGCCAAAAACATAAAACATTTCGTAAGTAGCGCATTGCACTCACAGCGGGCCTTGGCGGCGGTGCTGTGTCCACGCCCATAGTTCCAAGCACCGGCAAGCACCGGCAAGCACGAGCAAGCACCAAGCACTATTCACATTGCATTGTACACTGGCTGTATCTTGTGCTTGGTTTTGTGATATTTGTGACAGTTTCAGCCGCGCGACTGCGGCCGCCCGTATGCGCCCATCCCGGGTACACTGAATGCTGAAACTGCGCTAGTGAAGAGATGTGTCGATAGAATAACGCTGCTCTTATTTTAAATATCGATATTTGAAGCCCTGTTCTATTTTTAATAGAAAGAGAAAGTCTTTAAATTGAGTATATAACGAAAAAAGTATATGAAGAAAAGAAACAAGATGTAATGTAGTGTTTTTGGAATGAAGTTCTTTTATATGTGGCTTACAGTACAGTGAACTGGCTGAAATCGTCACTTAATGATTGCCTTAACTGGTGACAGAAAGGCTGGCTCATTTTTGCTCAAAGGATCAGCCTGGCTGTCCAGCGCGGAAATGCAGCCAGTATTCTTGCCACCATTCCACGTGGGCATGATTTGTATAGTTATTAGGATAAGTTAGCTTAAGTTCCTTATTGTATTCTATCTATAAATAATAAACTATTAGGCCTAGTTCGAGTTACTTTAGTAGTTTAGTCGAGTACGAATTATTTTTGGGCGGTAAAACCAAAACTTCTTCGTACTCGACTAAAATACTATATAGTCCGAAGTAGGCCTTAAGGCTGTATTTGCTTTGTTTGTGTTAAACATGTATTCACGTTGTTGAGATGGTTTTACGCTTGAGCTTTAATAAAAGTTAATATTTTCGATGAAGTCGTTTTAGAATCTCCTTAGAACCTCCACAATTTTAGTTTGCGCCTGGTATTTTCTATTCATTTTTGTTACTAACTAAGAGTAATATATCGACATTCGAGTGCTCGACATCATTACAACTCTAGAGGCTGCGCGCGCCGCCACAGCTCCGCACAGCCTCACACCTTTATCTCACAAATGCAATGTATTTGCGACCTTAACCTTTTGTATTAAGGACACAAGTTGCTTAGCCTTCTATCTGCCCTTCATTTGGGGTGTATGGCCCAAGTTATAAACGCTTCACTGGCTTCATACTCAATATGTCATAAATGTCAAGTTATTCTAAAAGGTCACCTTTGTATACGTTATAGGACTATTCACGTGATTACTAATTTCGCCTAGAATATAAAAACCAAAATTTATGAAACACAGGAATTATACAGAAATACAGGAATAGATTGTGACCTACCTGTAACAATGAGATTACCTTACAGGCTCGAACTACAAAGATCAAACTGAATATATAACCTAAAATGTGTAACGTTGAACCTAAATAAAAAAAATCACGTTTATTCCTCGAGTGATTCACTGTTTCTGAAAATAACATAAAAATTAGAAGGGTGAATTCCCGGCACCAAAAATTGCGTGGCGTCGTTGAAATCGGTATAAAAACATAGTTATACTGTTATAGCATTTTTTTCAGGTTAGGTAAGATCTAGATCTATGTGCACTACTCCAAAAAAAATATTAAACCTCGAAATCTTTCAATAATCATGTTTCCTTCACAAACACGTTCTAATTACGTCGCCTTGATATCTATTATTCATGACTTGAGCAGACTGTTTGTCTGTACCGGCTAAAAACCCCGGTCCTGTTAGCCTTTTAGCCTATAACACGATAACATTTTTCTCTGTATCTTATGTTGTTGTTGTTTTCCTCCTCTCTTCCTTATTTTCCTTTTCCTTTATAATATTATCAAGAAAGTTTCAGTTTCCAGCATTTTAGACATCATTTTCTACACTTAAATCATGGGGTATTTAACTTAACAGAAACTTCTCGCATCTCCTTTTCCCTCTTACTGAGGTAAAAAAACTTACGCCCTTAAGATGGATATCATATTGTTTTGCAAAAAGTAAATCAGTTATTCTGCTGACCGCTCGTCACTTGACCGCCACCCTAAGGGTGGTGTAGAGGGGTGATAACATTCCCGTACATAAGCACTAATAGCTGTTCTACGACTATGCTTATATAATGGTGGCACGTCAAGTGGTGACGTCATGACATCCGTCAGAGATCAACTCACTACTCGCCGTCTATTTTTAAGGCTAGACGAGCGGGAACACTGAGGGTAGGTTTTAGAAAGTTAAACGCATACTACGTGTACGCAAAGTAATTGCACAGACAAAGGAGGGTCGGATTAAAATGTTATTTAAAAGCAAAGTTGAAAGATCACAGATTTTTTAAAAAAGTTAATCTGTCTATGCGTTTAGAACCCATAGTTGTGTATTTAAGTAAGCTACTTTTTTAAGCTAGAGTGAAAGTGGTGAGCCAAGGAGCAGTGAAAAATTATCCGTCAGCAACACTCTGCAAGGCAAGCAAGGAAGAAATCCTACAAAACTCCCTGTGTACATCAACCTAAGGCGTAGGTTACTGATTAGTATGTACTTTAGACCGTAACACAACAAGCTTTAGCTTTGTCACTAAAACATATACACAACTACCTCTTTTGAGTGCCTCCGTAGCACAGTGGTGTACGCAGTGGATTTACAAGAGGTCCTGGAGGAGGTTCGATCCCCGGTTGGGCCGATTGAGGTTTTCTTAATTAGTTCAGGTCTAGCTGGTGGGAGGCTTCAGTTGTGACTAGTACTACCCTACCATAAAGAGGCACCTCCAAGCGATTTATTATTATGTATTAAGCGATTTAAGCGGTACGATGTCGTGTGGAAACCAACAAGTTAGCTCGCTTTCATCTTAGATGGCATCATCACTTACCGTCAGCTGAGATTGTAGTCAAGGGCTTACTTGTAAAAATTTAAACATACGAGTAATTTATAAAAGGGAGGTCTACGCCTCTACGGCGTAGCTCGTACGGCGTTTGCCGTAACTATTAAATTATTAAAAGTAAAGCATTACCATTGGCGTTTTATTAACTAAAGGTCAATAAAACTTTTATCTCCTGCAGTAAAATAAACCAGAATATGAACACTGAGATTTATCGCAATAATTATTTAAATCTAGTATCTAGTTTGTGCGCGATCTCTCACAAAACGGATCAGATTGTTATTCCATTGCCATTTCATAAAAAGTCGAAACCAAATTCTTGTGATTCAAAGCCAATTACGCTAACCACTGAACCTACGAGGCAATTACCGCACTATAAACTATATTATGAAAAAAATGTGTGAATGTAAGGAACGATGTTTATAACTAATATTATAAAGAGGTATAGCTTGTGGTATTGTAGATGGTTATCTCTGGAACTACTAAACCGATTTGGAAAATTCTTTTACCTCTAGAACTAGCTACATTATTTGTGAGTATCACAGGCTATTTTGTCCCCTTATTCTCAAGGGAACTACGCGAGGGAAACGTGGAGCGTTGGCTAGTCTCTTACTAAATCCCGACATGTAATATTCACCGGCGAGTACTGGAGCCTACTGACACTTCGTAAGGCTTCAGCGGCAACGTGATTCAATGCCAATGTGGCACAGGCCAAGTTCATGGATTACCTCATTATCTTGTACATCACATGGCCTATATTTACCTAACGCTTTTGTAAAAACATCATAGTTATCATCATTAATAGCCAATGGACGTCCACTGCTGGACACTTCTTGCATGGACTTCCAAGCAAAACAGTCTCGAGCCGCCACAAATTTCAAAACAACTAATGTGTGTTTAAAAATTTTACGTTTATTTCCTGGGATCCTCTGAATAAGAGAGAGAATTTCTTTGCGCATTTACATGTTCCATCTCTCATAAGAAACTGGATTTAACCCAATTTTTTGTAACACAAAAGCCAAATATTTCGTAGCGCGATCTAGGTCGAACCTAGGACATCATTATTGACCGGATATTTTTAGCTATAGACACTTAGTATGTTGATAAAAGAAATTAGTGCCTTTATTACCTTAATAGCAGACGTCCACGTGGAATTTAGTTTTTCACGAATTCCAATGGGGAATCCAATTCCAATAACCATGGGTTCCAAAAAGTAGCCTATGTGTTAATCCAGACTATAATCTATGTGTACTTCAAATATCAGGTGATTCGATTCAGTAGCCGAGGCGTGAAAGAGTGACAAACATTCATACCATCAAAATCATCAGCATTCGCAAATCTCGGGAATCCATGGATTTATCGAAATAAAAATAGCCCACGTGTTAATTAATTCAGACTAAAATCTATTTCCATTCCAAATTTCAGCCAAATCACTTCAGTAGTAGCGGCGTTAAAGAGTAACAAACATCCAAACAAACATACATCCTTACAATCTTTCGCGTTTATAATATTAGTAGTATTGGATAAGGTAGTTTGTGGCGAGGTTTTATTTTCCTGGTCAGACTATAATTTATTGTATTGTTTGAAGTGACAAAGGCAAGTGAAGTATTATTTTATATCATACTAGCTGACGCCGCCGCGTTTTACACGCGTGTTTCCCGTTCCCGTAGGAATACGGGAATAATATATAGCCTTTCTCGTTATATGGGCTATCTAACACTGAAAGAATTTTTCTAATCGGACCATTAGTTTCTCAGAGTAGCGCGTTCAATCAAACAAACTCTTCAGCTTTATAATATAATATTAGTATAGATTTAAGATGACTTTCATATTTATAAGGGTTTTGGGGCCATAAAACATATGGTTGGATAATTATTTGCATTTTCAAACTCTACTACGAAACTTCGTGATGCGCAGGATTTCGTAGCAACTCTACGAATGTTTACTGCGAAGGGCAAGCTACAGTCGAGTTTTGTATTCTATGTAAATATGAATGTATACTTTCATGTCATTTGAATGATTTTTTCCTAGTAATTATTTACTACTATTAGAAAATGTTGCCATAGAAATTAAGCATTCTTCGTGACAATAAAATAATCTGTAGCAATATGACCTTCAATTATGAGTTTGTTTAGAATTATGTCCGTTACATACAATTACAATCAACAAATATATCACTTAGTAAGACACTTACATCGTACAAAATCATCTTGTGCGTCGTAATCACCTGTTGCGGTTGCCTCGTCTCTAATGGCTCCACACGAACTAAATGTTTTGACAGACAATTTTATTTAATTAAAATTGTTTTTTTTCACTTGAAAATTTCACTTTATCGTCAATTGTTTTTATTGATATAACCATTTACATTTAAAAACAGGTGGATTACTTGTAAAACGAAATATAATTTCATACTGTTTCACTTGTGAATTATTGTTTTTCTAGGAACGTTAAGTATTTCGTAGTTTATATGTTTGAATTTAATGTGTTTTTTTATTTAAAATGATTTTCACTGTATTTCAGACATCTCTCGAAGTGGGTGTATCCACTGAGAGTGCGATGGATACTAAGAGCTAAGCTAAGGTAGGGCGCCTAGGGTGGGTGGTGCCTAGCCCGCTCGACTGGCTGACGGGGTCCTGGGGTGGTGACTTTAATTCAGTTAGCAAGTCTGCCGTTCCTTCACGTATTCTTGGTATTCTGTTTACTATTTGAAGTCAATATATTTTGATAAAGATATACCTAGACAGAGATAGATAGATAGATAGATAGATACATAACTAGAAAGTTACGCAGTTTTAGTCCCGAGCCTAGGCGAAGCGCTAAAAGAAATATAATAGGTTTTAGCCAACTGATTATATTACACACACACACGACATGTATTGTACCTACGGTTGGTTTTAGCGCTGTGTTACTCTATTTCACTGATTTGTTTGATCAAATCAATTCTAAAGACGCTTTGTAGATGGATACGAATATATATTCTTTACTAGCGGACGCCCGCGACTCCGTCCGCGTGGAAATCAATTTAAACTTTCAAGCCCTATTTCACCGCTTTAGGGGTTCAATTTTGAAAATTGTTGAATCACATTTATGATTTATGAACTTTTTAAAACTGTAACTCTAAAAATGAATGACTTTCGATACAAACTTTCAACCCCTATTTCACCCCCTTCTTATTTTATTTTCGCCATAAAAAGTATCCTATAATCTTCTCCATATTATGGTCTCAAACAGCAAAAGTTTTATTTGAATTTATTTAGTAGTTTTACCGTGATGCCTGAATAACAAAAAACACGAACAGACAGACAAAAAATAAAAAAAAAAAAAGGATTTTTAGCTTCAGTATCGATTATATAATGCCCCCGACAAAACTTTTCAAAATATCTTCAATGTACAGAATGTACAAAATGTACCTGTTACAGTTTTATTATAAGTTTTAGATGGCGCTAGTAGTCCGTTATGCCACGGTAACGCTTGGTGTTACAAATGATTCATGTATAGAATTTGCCCAGTTTTATGGCCAGTTTTATTATAAGTATAAATTTCACGTAAAAAAAATTAAAACTATTATATTAATGAATTTTTTGTAAAAATGTTTGTTCGTTATTTTTGATAATGAATTATGAAACTAAAAGAAAAAGTGCCAATCTTTTTGATGGAGGGTGTGCATTGCATTGTGGCTATTGAAGAAATAAAAAAAATTCTCCTAGAGCTTAATATCCCGCTTTCATTCCTGCTTGATAAGCTATAATACTGTTGAAATTTTTGAGCGACCGAAGGGAAATGAAAAAGTTATTTCAATTAACGATGTCAACTGAAAGTGGATTAAATATTTGACGGTCACCAGTCTGCGTTGGTCACCTGCTAAAGCTATCACGTGTTATCCACATAACAATCCAACCGTGCTTTGAAAATCACAGGCCAAGCTTGCGTATAACGATAATCCGCCTCTATATTTGGTGTTAAGCCGCTCTATGATAGCTCTTATGTCTATCAAGATACAGACTAATTTCTATTGGACTACAATAGCTACTGACACGAGGTTCATTTTAATTGGATTGATGTCCGGTGTCGCGTGGCTGAGGCTTCGGCCACACGAGACTGACGCATTAATATTTAAATAAATACAAATTAGTGGCTACATTGTTGTCGGACTTATTGTATTATTACAGAATACGAAGCAAAAAGGTAAGTAATGAACGGTAATGAATGTTCATTCGGAAACACCGATATAGATTGGTTAAAGATTAAACTTTTAGGGGGTCTAGCGGAAGTTTACCTCGAATATAAGGGTCTAGCGATTGGAGAAATGATTTCTCATGATATTCCGTAGAAAATATTAAAAAAAATCAGTTTTAAGCTCGGACGATTGAGGGTAGAGCTGGACCCTTGATACCTGTTAAACGTCCCAAATCCACCACGGTCCAAACTCCAAAATTACCATATACATATCAGTACATATCTACACATTACATACACTCCTTGAAATGAAGTATGTCTGGCTATGCAGGCTCTCGTTATATTATTAGAGAGTATTCACATTTTTTTCTATCAAAGATTTTCGATCTAGACTAGTTTGACGGCTATAGTTTTAGTTTAATCTTAGTTTTTTTAGAGTTTTGCATAGTAGATCTAAACTAAGTTTCGAGCTCAAGTATCAAGTGTGATTGCACATCATTAAGTTAGTTAGGCTCTAAAAGGCTAGAACTCGGACTCGTATGTAGAGCCAGTTTTAAAAAAAAGTCAATTGTCAATTTGTCAACTTCTTGTTCTTGTCAAATGTCGAACGATTTCGCTTCCGAGTTCCGCTTCTGTTTGTGTTTATATAAACAAATCGAACGTTTTTCTTAAATATCTAAGAAAAAAGTTACAATTGTAACCTTTAACACGAAGCTGTGACCCTTTGGTCTAATCTTAGATGACTCTCGGACGAAAATACCACAATTGTTCCGGGTAAATGATTCTATAATCCTTTATGGGAGTTGGGTCTAACATTTTACTGTTTAATCATGCATGATAGATGGGCGAACGTAGTAATAAGCTGGAAGATTGATTTTTAACTATTTATAGGAATGCGGGGGACGCTCGTAAAGTGTACGCTGGCCAGTCGAAGGCCGGGACTCTCTCGGGGTGCTCATCTTCTGTAAGTGGTGGCTAACTGTCAGCTTTGCATGAATATTAATGTGATTCATAACTGTTGTCTAACTCGCATCATTCGCTTAGATTTTCCTTATTTCCATTAATTTATACACAATTAATTACAAAGTATTTAATGTATGGCTCCTTTACCCTATTTAATGTATTTTCTATAGGCTTTAAGATATATTTATAAAGGAAGATTCATCGCCCTGGTATGTTTATTATTGTGGGCTTCTCAAACTTTGATGTGCTTAGGACCATCATCTGTAATTTTTAGATTCTGTAAAATAATGTAAATAACTAAAGTGCTAATTATTGCTTTGAGAGATATCTGATAATTTCTCTTGTGAGCTAGCAGGTAACAAATGTTCAACCTTCTATTGTATAAGAATATTTTTTATTCTAAATTATATGTGAAATCATGTCCTGAGTCACTCAGCTTTGTGATAGCAGTGGCTGAATATTAGCTTTTGTTATCAACCCATATTTGGCTCACTGCTGATGATTGTAGGCAGGGCACATATCCACTGGACTATCACGGCTCAATTAATAGTAGCTTTCTGTCATTCAAAACTCATGATCCAAAATTATAGAGGATGTTCTTGTATTGTACATTTATAAATAGCACAGTTACATTTTTAGTGTTATTATTAAAAAAAAATATTTAAGTAAGCTCTAAACTGTACTTACATATTAAGTTATTGGGAATTGTACTTACACTTAGTTACATGATAAGATTTAATATTACTAATTTAGATATTCATTTACCATCCCATTTTATTTTGTTACTCTGTTTCGGAATGCTAAATCGCTTTCACATTTTGAAAGCAATTTAGCATTCCGATATGATGTTGTGTAGAAACCAAAAGGGATGTAGATTTTCATCCGCCTTCTAACAAGTTAGCCCGCTTGCATCTTAGATTGCATCCACACTTACCATTGAGATTGTATTCAAGGGCTAACTTGTAAAGAGTAAAAAAAATTCTATTATGGTGATATAGATCAGTTGTGTTATATTGCAGATATCTCTGTCAGATATGATTGAGCCGCCAGACTACGAGGAGGTATGCGACCGGCTGATGGGGGAGCGGGACCCGCTGGCGTACCCCGCCGGCGACATGGAGCTGCTGACCGTGCCGCGCCGCATCCGCACCCGCTCGCACGTGCTGCCTCAGGAGGAGCTGTGAGATTACATACATCCTTAAATAGATATGATCAAGTCAGATATGTCAGATATGATCAAGCCTCCAGACTAAGAGGGAGCGGGAGCCACTGGCAGACCTTTGACATTATACATAATAGAGATTAGCTCAGACAAACAGAAAGACAGGCAGTCGGATGATAATTTTCAAAAAGCTTGACTCTGTTTTAGTGTCTTGTAATTAGCTATATAGGCACTTGAAAAAACACATATATGTATTTCTAAATCACAGAGTTTACCTGTTTGAAATGCTGTATTTATCTATGTATAGGTACATAAATGTAGTTTTGATTACATAATTATCATTATTCGTTTGTATAGTATGACGGCGCCGATGTTCGTCCGCGACTGCATCAGTTGCTACACGTCCGACTACACTGTGGTGGAGTACAAGTACCGCGCGTACTCCGGCTCGGCCAGCGGGCGTGAGAGGCTCGCCGAGCGGCTCGACAAGCTGCTCGCCGCGCCGCCGCAGCACTACGAGATCGACGCGGAGCATTCCGCTTCGATGGAGGAGCTGGCTTCTCAGGCGCAAGTATGTATACAGTTCATGACATCTCACTTTTTATGTGGAGACATTTCTCGGACGTTTAACCAGCGACGTTGTGTAACGTTAACATTGGGATCTTACATCAAGCATCAAGCGAACATTAACAATGCAGATTTTCTTAAATTCACATGTGGGAATGCACCTTAAATAGTCATAGTGGACCATTTAATTTTAAGAAAAAGGACTAATTAGATACATGAAAATGTTAACATTGTTTAGTCAGCTCGCTGTTATGACCATGAGTTAACATTGAGACCATACAGGGTGATGTGAGAGGCATTGGGACAAGTAACAGCACTTTTAACAGACATTTTACAACCCCAAAAAAGACACCATATTTTTTAACATCTGGTGTTCTTAGTCATGCACTTGCTCTTTTAGGTTCAAAATCACTCAAGTTTGGACTCCATCATCTCCTTACCCACTTAAGTGGGGTCGGAAAAATATGTCAATCTTTTCCATTCGTTTCTATTACTCGTCAACTCATCATCCACTCCTTTTACACACATGTCCTCTTTCACACAATCCAACCATCTCTTCTTTGGCCTCACTCAAGTTTGGACTATATGACACTTATATAAGGCAATGAAGGCCCATATTGTTTTAATGCATTAAATTAATTAACTATTAATTGTCCCTTAGTTCAGTGAATCACAACCGTCGAGCGGCCGCCAATCAGTGGCATCAATTTCCTCTTCATCATCATGCAACGAGACCCTCACTCCTCGGGGGTCTTGGGCCAGCCTCGACCTGCGCAGCTCGTCCTCGGATCCCCTACTGCCCGACGTATTCGAGAAGAAACCTCCAGATCAGGTTGATGCTACCAATGAAGCCAAACGGTAAGTTGCGTTTTATAGGTGAATGCAGAAAATTGTTAGTAATAACAATTTTTTGAGATAAAATGAAAAATTAAAGCAGCAGCAGCAGTTCTTTTTATATATGTCGGAGATTTAGATAATAATAGCGCCATAGCTAACGATTGATAGTGTTACTTTGTGTATCTGCCATCCTTGACACGTAAAGTTTAGAACCTGCTCTGAGGCTACGGTTCTCCATTATCAGAAGTACAATTTAATCTGCTCCACAGACATATAAAACAATAAACAACTGTGATATCACTTGATATCAGTTGAATTGTTTGTCAATAAGTGTACATATGTATAAAACAATCACTAATAATCCAGATTAAGAACATTCAAATTATTTAATTGTAATTCTAACAGTTTTGTATTGTAAGTATGATGTTTTTGATTCATTATAATTTCACTCCTTTTTTCCAGAAAAGAGTTCTCTTTATTCGGAGGGAGTGATTTAAATATAGCGTAAGATTTTGTTTAACCAAAGTGTACTGTTGTTCCCTCTCCAACTAGCTTTATTTGTTTGATTGTTATCAATTGGAGAACAAACTACTCTTTTCAATGTAATATCAGCTTTTTATCACCAAAATGTGTAAAAACCTGTGTTTTTATGACTCAAATTGAGGATATTTTATATTGGTCAGAAGTAATATTAAAATGTTGTAAATTATATTTACTATAAAAAGCATCTACTGCATTTCTTCAGTCTTAAATTAGTGTTCGAAGAGAGATCAGCGCAATATAAACCAAACTGCACAAACAAACTAATCTGAATGTTCCAAAATTATATTGAACCCCAGTTATGTAGTATTTTATTGTTATTTGTCTGTTAACATGGCTGCAACTCTGTCTGCGTCCTTGAAACTTTAGTAATCATCAACTGAATCGTGTTCTTCAAACAGCAATAACTTTGCAGACTGGAGAACCGTCAAGCGGATTTATTGGGACTGTACGCGCCGTACCTCGATGAGGAGGAAGCTGTTGAGAGGCGCTTGGCGGCGGAGATGCCGTGCGAGTTGATGGGGCACAGGATCCTAGTGCAATGCCATCAGGTCAAGTAAGTTGTCTATGTCTTAGTTGGGGTCCCAAGGTGCTGGAATGGAACGACATCGCACCCCCAGTAAGTATACTTTATACACGAAATTGCAGGTCAGCGAAAAGGCTTAATATACAGTGTTGATGGTTTACAGTGCCAAACTCTCAGATAATGGTTTGGAACTTCGGAGTTTTGACAGCCAACCTGTAGTAACTAAACCAAAACTCTCATCACAAAATATAATCAAAAATCAAATCTTATTAGATTTGTGTGTGTGTGTAGGTAATATGTAACAGATGCGCGCTATTCAATAAGTTTCGCCAATGAATTCTGATTGAATTCACAAAAAAGTTTTGATTGAATTCTCCAATGAGTTTCGATTCAATTCACCAATGAATTCTGGTTGAATTCACCAAAGAGTCTTGATTGATTTCTTCTTTTAGTTTCGATTTAATTCACCAATAAGTTTCTATTTAATTCACTGGTGAGTTTCGATTTAATTCACCAATGAGTTCTGAATGAATTCACGAAAGAGTCTTGATTGATTTCACTATTTAGTTTCGATTTAATTCACTAATGAATTCTAATTGAATTCACGAAAGAGTTGATTAAATTTACCATTGAGTTTCGATTTAATTCACCATGAGTTGCGATTGAATTCACGAAAGAGTGTTTATTAAATTCACCATTGAATTTTGATTTAATAAATAAAGAGTCTTGAATGAATTCACCAATGAGTTTCGATTGAATTCACAAAGAAGTTCCTATTTAATTCACCAATGGAACTTATAGATTGGAACTGGACGTGGAGCCGCTGTTCGCATCGATGGCGCTCTACGACGCCAAAGAGAAGAAGAAGCTGTCAGAGAACTTCTACTTCAACCTGAACTCGGAGTGCACGCGGCAGATGCTGGCGGCGCACGTGCCGCACGCCGACCCCTCGACGTTGAGCCGCAGCGCCGTGTTCGACTTGCTCAACCCCTCGCCCGACGTGTTCCTCGTGCTGAGGGTGGAGAAGGTGCTGCAGGGGGACGTCAACGAGTGTGTTGAACCGTACATTAAGGACGACAAGGTCAGTGATCTGCAACTTTTGGTATGGTATGATATTTATTTGATGTAGGTTTCGTACAACTGCTGGAGCTCGTAAGTAATCAGTTGCTCTGTAAACTGAGCCGTAGCACTGTGTTCGACTTCTCCTCGTTTTGCGGTCCTAATTTAGACTTTGTAATGAAGTCTTAAAAAATATTGGAGGAAGTATCAAATAAACGCCTAAGTTTGCTAGTGTTTTATTAAATTCTCTTGATAGTGACGCTCGATATTAATCTATAAATTGGTGTAGCTAAACACCTATTAAATGCCATAGAGGTGTTTGCACATTACCCCAAATGTTGATAAAAAAGCATTTCATATCTTGGCTGAAATAATTGGCTCGTCGGGCGATGTCTCGAAAAGCGGACACTACATTACGTATGCTTCCCTACAACTATGCCAGCGGTTCTCAAACTTCTTTGGTGACGGAACCCTTTTGGAAGGCTAAATACTTCACGGAACCCTACAATAAAACAATTGTTTTTATAAATGTATTCTTAATTAATAATAAAAGTACAAGTAACAGTTACTACTTATTACATACTTAGGCGTAATTCTGATTACTTTAGCATTTTAGTCGAGTAAAAACGATTTTTGGGCGGTAAGTCCAAAAATTTTACGTACTCGACTAAAAAACTAAAGTAGTAACGAGTAAGTTAGTACATAATAAGTATAATAAAATATATTAAGAAATTAAATATCACGTGTCTCAATCGGTGAAGGAAAACATCGTGAGGAAACCTGCATACCAGAGAATTATCTTAATTCTCTGCGTGTGTGAAGTCTGCCAATCCGCATTGGGCCAGCGTGGTGGACTAATTGCCTAACCCCTCTCATTCTGAGAGGAGACTCGAGCTCAGCAGTGAGCCGAATATGGGTTGATGACGACGACGAAGTATAATAATAGAATATAATTAATTGTTGATGTCATGTTTGATAAAAATCGTACCTATTGTTGTGATTGACTACTAAGTTCGGCCTCATTATTCGACGCGTAAAAATGTTCGACCTGAGAAAGGTGTTTTGTTTATTTTTTTCTAAAACTCTCACGGAACCCCTAAAAGGACTTCGCGGAACCCACACACTTTTTTTTTTTTTTTTCCTGTCTGAGTAGGTGCCGATAGCTCCCTGCGGAACCACTACGGCGTCACCGGGGGGGTTGGGCGAGCGCAGAAGCATCGCCTGATGTGACCCGAAGGCTGAAAGAAAGATAGAGGACGGAACGGCTCTCTAAGGGCGTCTCCTATGAGACTCGGACCTCGGCTTAGAAGGCCATTCTGGAGGAGGTAACCGTGACCTGAGTGAATCAGTCCGGACGCCCCCAAGATCGTGAGTTAGAAAACCCACGTCCGGGTGACGTTAGATATCGGGGACCTCGTCTTCGCCGGCGAAGACGCTGTGTAGCTTGTGATTGTGTTACCTGGGAAGCATTGTCGGTTGTTATGTCATCGTCTGGATCGTAAAGGACGTTCTTGGGACGCCTCTGCTTGCAGTTAGCGTTTAGGTTGGGAGTGTAATTGCAGGCCTCAACCACTAGTTGGTTGGGATGGATGGCAGCTCTGTCAAAATAGTTTTGAGAGAGCTGTTTCATGTACTTAGCTATTGTCGGTAATTCTAGATCTCTATGGAGGTCATTATTGCGTAAAAACCACGGCGCGCCCGTGATTTGACGCAGAAAACGATTCTGTAGGGTTTGAAGCGGCCTAAGGGTCGCTTTGGGACGGTGGGCAAACACTACACTAGCGTAGGTTAAGATCGGACGGATCGTAGTTTTATAAAGCGTTAGCTTTGAGCGGAGGGATTTATAAAGCGTTAGCTTTGAGCGGAGGGACCCACACACTTTGAGTATGGCTAAACTATGCTAATGACATGTCACTAGTCTCTCCTAATTTCCTCTCCTATAAAGAGAGAGGCCGATGGCTGATGATAATGATGATCTGTCGTCAGAACCGCGAGAAGGTCCGCGCGGGAGCGGCGGCGGCGTGCGCGCGGCTGGGCCGGTACCGCATGCCGCTGGCGTGGAGCGCCGTGTCGCTGCTCAACATCCTCAGCGGCTCCAACAGCCTGGAGCGCGACCCGCCGCCCGACGCGCCCGCCTCCACCTCCAACACCAACAGCCTGGGTCAGCTGCACCACTATCACTCTCAGACCAATTATAGAAGGACCTGTATCGCACTCATAGTCACGAACAAAATTGTCTTGTCAATTTCTGAAGAAAACGAGCTTTATATATCGTATACTAAAGTAGAAGTTTTTGCCCGTGTTTTACATAATTCAATTACACAAAAAGGTATTTTTACGGAGCTCTTTAACCGACGAACACGATTACAACTATTTAACATCGATACTATAAGGACAGTTTCTAAAATCGCATTAGATCGTTGATCATATACTTTGTCAGAAAAGGAACGTCTAGCGAGGCAGGTCCTATACAATAATTGGTCTGAGCTCTCACTACCCTTACCCACCCAGCTATACATAGAGCAATCATTTCTAGATCAATCCTAATAATATTATAAACGCGAAAGTTTGTATGGATGTTTAGATGTTTGTTACTCTATAACGCCGATACTACTGAAGCGATTTAGCTGAAATTTGGAATGGAAATAGATTTTACTCTGGTTTAACACACTTTTTATCCCGAAAAAATCCATGGTTTCCCGAGATTTGCGTAAACTGATGATTTTGATGATAAGAATGTTTGTTACTCTTTCACGCCTCAACTACTAAACCGAATTAGCTAAAATTTGGTATTAAGAGATATTATAGCCTGGATTAACACATAGACTACTTTTTATCCCGGAAAAATCCATGGTTCCCGAGGGATTTATGAAATACTAAATTCCACGCGGACGAAGTCGCGGGCGTCCGCTAGTCGACGACAATATGTAATAATTTAGTTTGCTTAATCATAAATATTGCGTTTGGAGCACAGATTAATCAACACTAGGCTGATAGAGCGTACGGAATACAACAGTGTCGTAGCCGTTTAAAATACAAAATTCTTAAATGAATACAGTCAGTAACTTTCAATATTATTCAAGAAACATGGCGTCTTGTGTTTTTAAATCAAAAACTAAGAAAATAATGATGGAGATGGACTTTTTATTGGTAATAATTGTTAGTGTAAAAGGGGATGGTCCATTTCAGATTCACTCTAGTACCCGTATCATTAAAATTTAAAAAATACAAGGATTGTATTAAAATATATTAAACTAAATAAAAAAAAACAAAATTAAAACCCAAGCTTTTGAGTTATATCAGGATGGCGCCCTTAAAGCTAGTATGACATGACAATTGACAGCAAACGTCAAATCGACTACTGCAATGAAAACGTCATCAATCCGCCATTATTACTTCCAAGAAATGCAACACTAATATAGTGTTGCATATCTCGGGAGATAATTAATATTATTTCAAAAGAAATAAAGTTAATTCGTAAATTTGTGTAATCAAAAATAGTTAAAAAAAATATTTTCTTTTATTTCCGCTTGGATACAATCTGATCCTGGGCTCCATTCAATTTAGGACTATCTCCTTTTGACATACAAACTATGAAAAAAGTTTGTATATGCTGATGTCAAGGAGACGCGTAACGTTTTTTTTATGGGTTTCACTGGCTTCTCCACGCTGTTTGCAAGACAAGACATTCTGTGGTTTGAAGTGTGTACGGCAATAGTCCAACAACAGCGTCTTCTATAGATCGCAAAGCGTCATCCAGCAGTCTGGAGCAGCTGCGGCGGCGCGCGGGCGAGGTGGGCGGCTCGCTGACGCGCAAGGGCTCCATCGAGCGCCGCGCCGCCGCCGCGCCGCACGCCGACGACCTGGTGGCGCATCTCGACAGCTTCAAGCCCATCGTCATCACTGTCACCAGCTTCTTCAAGCAGGTCAGTGGTATGCTGAACCTTGTCCTCTTTTGATGTGGTGGTTAATTTGTTAGCATCACAAAGACAGGTGAAGTAATAAAACGGGGAAAATTTAACAAAGCTGACACACTTTGTTAGATTTTTCCCGAGCATTTAATACAATTAATTATTAGCAAAACTTTCGTTTTACGGGTTCTCGTTAAATCCATCCAAACCCATCAGTGGATTTGCAAGCAGTCTGTCTCGGCGTACTCAATACGTTGAATTGCCTAAAATAACCTTAGCTCCTGTCTCGAGGAATCCCACAAGGCTTTTTATTTATTTTTTGTCCTTTCTTTGTGTGATGTGTATTCTGAATAAACTTTTCTTTCTTTCTTTTTCTTTCTTAATTATGATGCACAACTTGAAGCATACATTGTGGTTTGGCCCACCATACAACAGCGCAGCACTTGTGGGACTCCACAATTATGGTTCAGTTTTAGGCGGAATATTGATTCTTGTTTACAATCATAGTCTTCTCCAACATGTATCTTTCTTTCCCTCTGCTTCTGTTATAAAACATTTCATTCAACATTTTATAAAACAGGAAACAGACAAGCTTCGAGATGAAGACCTGTACAAATTCCTAGCTGAGATCAAGCGTCCCAGTTCAGCTCCCAAGAAGCTGAAGTGCATACCCGGCACACTGAAGATCGAAGTGTCGCCCTGTCCCGACGAGATCAAGAACGGACTAACTCCAGAGCTGGCCAAGCTTGCGCCCTACAGCGGTACGTGACTTATCTTATCACGCACTTATCTTTGCGCGCAATACTCAGCATATTCAGAAGTCATCATTATTCATTAATAGCCAATGGACATTTGATGGAGATAATGGAGCTTTTAAGGACTTCCAATATCTTCGGTCCACCTAGTGAGGGATCGACCAACCTCGCCTCTCCAGCACCTTGAGACGCAATCTGCTCTTCAAACTATGTGCCCCGCCCACTGCCTTAGTTGTTTTCTTTTTAAGAAATAACATTTTTAAAATAATTTTACGTGAACACTCCGAGAAGCCGTGCGCGGGTCGTCACGTATCATAATCACCTAGCGAAGTCAATGTTCTCAAGTTTTTCACACTCTAGTTTTTTTTTTAATTACCTTGTCTTGTTATAGAGGAGAATGTGCGGCCGTGCAAGGAGATCCTGCCGTTCCCGCTGGTGGCGCCCGCGCTGCCGCACGTGCAGTACCGCAACCTGCTGTTCCTCAACGTGCGCGAGCTCAACCTGTCGGCGTACGCGTCGCGCACCGCCTCCGCCAGGAACATTACCGTGAGTATTGGCGTTAGCTGCCGCACGTGCAGTACCGCAACCTGCTGTTCCTCAACGTGCGCGAGCTCAACCTGTCGGCGTACGCGTCGCGCACCGCCTCCGCCAGGAACATTACCGTGAGTATTGGCGTTAGCTGCCGCACGTGCAGTACCGCAACCTGCTGTTCCTCAACGTGCGCGAGCTCAACCTGTCGGCGTACGCGTCGCGCACCGCCTCCGCCAGGAACATTACCGTGAGTATTGGCGTTAGCTGCCGCACGTGCAGTACCGCAACCTGCTGTTCCTCAACGTGCGCGAGCTCAACCTGTCGGCGTACGCGTCGCGCACCGCCTCCGCCAGGAACATTACCGTGAGTATTGGCGTTAGCTGCCGCACGTGCAGTACCGCAACCTGCTGTTCCTCAACGTGCGCGAGCTCAAACCTGTCGGCGTACGCGTCGCGCACCGCCTCCGCCAGGAACATTACCGTGAGTATTGGCGTTAGCTGCCGCACGTGCAGTACCGCAACCTGCTGTTCCTCAACGTGCGCGAGCTCAACCTGTCGGCGTACGCGTCGCGCACCGCCTCCGCCAGGAAAATTACCGTGAGTATTGGCGTTAGCTGCCGCACGTGCAGTACCGCAACCTGCTGTTCCTCAACGTGCGCGAGCTCAACCTGTCGGCGTACGCGTCGCGCACCGCCTCCGCCAGGAACATTACCGTGAGTATTGGCGTTAGCTGCCGCACGTGCAGTACCGCAACCTGCTGTTCCTCAACGTGCGCGAGCTCAACCTGTCGGCGTACGCGTCGCGCACCGCCTCTGCCAGGAACATTACCGTGAGTATTGGCGTTAGCTGCCGCACGTGCAGTACCGCAACCTGCTGTTCCTCAACGTGCGCGAGCTCAACCTGTCGGCGTACGCGTCGCGCACCGCCTCCGCCAGGAACATTACCGTGAGTATTGGCGTTACATGCAAATGTGCTACATATCATCATTAACCGATAGACATCCAGTGCTTCCAAACCTTGATCTTGAGCTACTAACATGTTGGCTCTTAGCAACCTGTCGACTCTGACCAACACTACGTTTACCTCTCCGCGCATTGCCACTTCAACTCTGCTTCTAAATAAGCTATGAGCGTTATCTGTACTCGGACCTCTCCTGATTTGTGATTCGATCACGTAGACGCATACTCATTTGGCTACTAAGTGTCTCCTTATTGCAAAATTTATTTAACACAGAATCCGAAGGACCATTACGGTGAATATTGGCGATACACGGATGATGATGATGATGTTAGCACACATAATTATCATCATCATCATTACCAGCGGATTAACATCTTCTGAAACTAAACCTTGATCTTGAGTCGCGTAAATCTAACGGCTCCGAGCAGAAATGTGTTTGTCTCTTCACCCTTTGCCACTTCAGCACTGTAACTGCACTATGAGCGGTATGTGTACACCTCCTTATTTCTGGTTCTATCACATAGATTTATTTTGGACATAGCTCGCTCAATCGCCTTCTGAGTAGCTCCTAATGAGGCCAAATTTATTAAACACAGCATATGGATTAAGACAAGAATTATCCTTTATTGAACTAAAGAAAGGCCAGAGGTGAATTTTTCTGCTCTTCAAGAGGTCAATAAGAAAACTAATACATCATGAAATCTTGTGTCCGCAGGTCAGAGTTCAGTTGATGTCCGGTGAGGAACAGTCGGCCGCTCTGCCCGCGATATTCGGCCGCAGCTCGTGTCCCGAGTTCAGCACAGAGGCTTACACCACCGTGCTGTATCATAACAAGTAAGAGACATTTTATTAACTAGCTGACGCCGCGCGATTTCACCCGCATGATTCCCGTGCCCGTAGGAATACGGGGATAAAATATAGCCTATAGCCTTCCTGGATAAATGGACTATCTAACACTGAAAGAATTATTCAAATCGGACCAGTAGTTGAGATTAGCGCGTTCAAGTAAACAAACAAACAAATTCTTTAGCTTTTTTTTTTTCAAACTGGGTATTTCCCGTTCATGTGAGAACACAGGGATGTAATATCCTATTAAAGTCACAAAAAACTTGGCTTTCTTTTGGTAAAAGATTCGTTCAGTAGATCAAGAAACTGTGGTGGAAGGCTTTGTCGACGATGTCGTGTAGAAACCGAGAGGGGTGTGGATTTTCATCATCCTCCTACCAAGTTAGCTCGCTTCCATCTTAGATTGCATCATCACTTATCATCAGGTGAGACTGTAGTCAAGGGCTAACTTGTAAAGAATATTAAAAAAAATCAAGAGATTACCTCCAGTTAGTAATATTATAAAGAGATAAATTTTGTGAGTTTATATCACAAAATTAACCTCTTTATTACTCTAGATAATAGTCATTTGTGACATATTTAGAGAATGTTTCTTTGTGTCTCTGCACAAGTTTTAAAAATGCTTGAAACTAATTTAGATGACTTTTTGGGTTACTATTTGATGCAGAAGTAATTTGATGTCAGGAACCCGTCGCTGTACGACGAGATAAAGCTGAAGCTGCCCGCCGACCTCGGCGACCAGCACCACCTGCTGTTCACGTTCCTGCACGTGTCGTGCCAGCGCAAGCCCGTCGCGCCCGAGCAGGAGAAGAGCGTCGAGACCACGCTGGGATACTCGGTGAGACTCTGCGTCGAAGTGACCTTGGTGTCTTCATCATCATCATCATCATCATCTTTAATATCGTAAAATGCATATAATTAAAATGTTGAAAGACGAACGTCGTGTATGACCAAAACATCAAAATGTCTAGCTGATTCATCGAGAATCGAAATTTTCTTCCATGAATGTTCCATTAGCAGCTAGCTCGGAATTGAGCTTACGGATAGATAATTAAGTCGTCATGCGATGCGCGGTCGAATCGAAGATATAGTTCTCTCTCTTTTGTGCTATCGCAACGTAAGAGTAAGCGATATTTCCAGTTCGGTGCTATTGGCCGACAATATGTCATTTTGTTTTGTGTTTGTGTTTTGAATATATATATTGTGGCAGGCATTTGCCTACTGGAGTGAAGAACTTGGCCCTGTAGCGCTATTTTTAACCGACTTCCAAAAAGGAGGAGGTTCTACGTTCGGCTGTATGTATGTTTTTTTTTTTTTTTTTTTATGTATGTCCAGCGATAATTCCGTCAATTATGGACCGATTTTAAAAATTCTTTTTTTGTTTTAAAGGGTTTACTTCCAGGGTGGTCCCATTTTTTTCATGTCAGGATATGATGATGGCATCCTTTAGAAATTGAGGGGAACTTTCGAAAGTTGTAGAGACGGCTAGTGCGTTTGTTAGTGTTTCCATAAGGTATTTTAAACCACTACAACTTTATGAAGGTTTGGAGTTGGTCTGATGATGGAGCCGAAACACAGACGATGGAACTCGTCAAGGATTTACAGCAGTCACCTTTTGTTTGGGCTTGATTAATTTGTATTCATGAGTACTTTCCACATATATGGATTGTGACTGTATTAAGGGTCTGATGATGAAGACGAGGATCAGTGAAGAGAACTCCTCGACGGTTCACAGTAGCTACCTTGTGTTTGGACTTGATAAATTTGTATTGATGAGAACTCTCCACCTAGATGGATTATGACTGTATTAAGGGTCTGGTGATGAAGACGAGGAACAGTGAAGAGAACTCCTCGACGGTTCACAGTAGCTACCTTGTGTTTGGACTTGATAATTTTGTATTGATAAGAACTTTCCACTTAGATAGGTTGTGACTGTACACACGCAGTAGGTATGCTAACACTAAAAATAAAAAAATAAAAATTTTAATAAAAAAAATTCAACCGACTTCCAACTCAAAAAATAACTTTAACTAAAAAGCAAAAAATAACATCCTACCTATGTGCTACCTTCTGATCCGTTTGAAGGCGGTGCCAAGCCAGTGTCGTGTTTTAATTAAAGCTGTTTCTGAAAGAACCACAGAAATTTTGTAGTTTAAACGTGTTTAATTAAAACATCACTGGCTTGGCACCGCCTTCAAACTGATCAGAAGGTAGCACATAGGTAGGATGTTATTTTTTGCTTTTTAGTTAAAGTTATTTTTTGAGTTGGAAGTCGGTTGAATTTTTTTTATTAAAATTTTTATGAAATGATGTTTTCATTAACTTCTATCTCTCTCTGCCTAACTGTATATAGAATGAGAAAGATAGAGGTGAATTCGTAACTCGCGCTTGCGAGTTATACAAAACCTTATTACAGAGACTGTTGCAGAAGACATTTAAGTTTAATAACTCTTCGTTCCCAGTGGCTCCCTCTGTGTCGCAACGGCAAGCTGACCTGCGGCGAGTTCAGCCTGCCCGTGATGCAGGAGGAGCCGCCCGCCAACTACTCCTACATCTTCCCCGACGTCCTGCTGCCCGGCACGCGGTGGATCGACAACCATAAACCCATCTTCAATATTACCCTGGACGCGTACACTACCGTTCATCCGCAAGTAAGTCTACTTTAATTGTTGACGGAACAGGCAGTTGTCTGCCTCATGTCATTTATGAGGCAGTCAACTGCCTGGTCCGTCAACAATTAAAAAGTAGTGGGTTACCATTTATTACCATTTATTAAATGGTAACCCACCCCTTATGACAAAGCGGCTCCTCGCTTGACACGCTCTGACAAAATATTTCTGTATTTCTCGCCCAGAAGTCTTTATAAAGGTAACTGATCTGACAATGCCAAAGCCCCGAAAACCTTTAGATAATGCTTTTATTTGTCGCCAAATAGATTGGCGTTCTACAGCACCTTTGCCACTCATTCAAGGACGCAGGGCATTGTAGGATGTGCTAATTACGTGCTTTGCAAGATGCTGATACGAGCGGAAAATGGGATTTTAGTTAACTGTCAAGGACGTCCTTAACCCTACACCATCGGTCACAAGTCCGGGATCTTCTCGAATTTTTCTCTGCCACACGGTGGACCCGACACCTGCACGGTGAATCCATGGAATGCTAAGATATTCTGTCTCATTATTAAGCCATCAACTTATTGAGAAATATCCTGAATCTTCTGTGATGCAGGACGGCTACATCGAGAGGTTCGTGTTGGCGTGCGAGGCGGTGCAGGAGGGAAACATTCCGCCGAGAATCGGACTCGCCAATATGGAAACTGAATTGAGGGCCAGGTTAGTCTTTAGCTAACTTGTGTCAGTTTGTTATCATATCATCTTGAAGGATTACTACTATTACTGTTACACTAACTCAGGTTTTATCTGTTTGAATATTCTCACTTTAGTTATACATCAAGCAGCTGATTACCTAAATGTTAAAGAATTAGTTCACTTCTTCTTTAAATGTCATGTCTCCTACGAAGTTTAGCGACCATTATCGCTATCCTAATTTTAGAGACGGCAACTCGGAACAAAGATCTTGTGTTCATCCTGTAGCACTTGCGAAGATTTTTTTAGCTAAGAGATGCGTCGTCTGCCAGGCTTCTTTGGTTCCTGTCTTGTACAATACGCTGCAAGTTCCAATATTGTCCGAACCTATGATATGTCCCAAATACTGAAGTTGCATAGATTTAATTTCAGTTATGTTCCTAACTATATAAATAGTTCCTTTTATTTGTATATTCCTGATTGAGTAATTAGTTAAAATGTTGACTAATACTTTTTCTACTCCCATTTCATAATCTACTCAACATAAAACCTCAAACCATAACACAAGGCTATCCATTCTTAAAGGTCGTTTGGTAATGTTCAATATCACACGGGTAAACCGTGCTACGATGAATTTTTTAAAGATAAATCTAGGAGGCCACGCCAATACAAAATATCGAGGAGGCCGTGCCCAACGCCAATAATATATTATTTACCAACTTTTGTTGTCACTGTATGCCCTTGCACGTAATTAGCGAATGTAACACTCGTGCTGTCTATTGTACAGCTGTCTAAAATCACTTGTGCTACAATGACCCTCATCACATGACGCCGGCATAAATAACTATTTTAGTACTTCTCGCAAACTGAATATTCATAATAATCATGGCTTTTGTCAGCATATCGGAGCTGCCGACCGCCAACGTGGAGGCGCTGGCGCGATACCTGCCCGTGGTGGCGGACAAGCTGCTGCAGCTGCTGGTGGCGCCGCCGTCGCTGGCCGGCGTCACGCTGAACATCGCGCAGGACGTGTTCACCTGCCTCGCGCACCTCTTCACCGACATCACTGTAAGTACACCAGTCACCGACATAGCTCAACGAGTCGACAAGTTCGAAGTAGTTCGAAGAGCCCAAGGTGCTGGAATGTCGACCTCACACTAAAATGCGCAGTGTTTGTCGACCACCCACCAGGTGGACTGACGACATTAAGCGAGTCGCAGGGATTCGCTGGATGCAGGCGGCTCAGGATTGTAATGTTTGGAGTCTCTCAAAATGCCCATGTCCTGCATGAAACTACATATGTATAGCCCTTGGGAAGGCTCAGTATCAGTGAGCGATGGTTTTATGGAAAATCACGTGAACAAAGTGACCTAAAGGCGTAATAGTTAGTGAAAGACTAAGATTAAGTTATTGGACATTATCTTAGTATAATAATAATATATTATAAATTTAGGTTAAAGTTAAATTACTAATTAGTCACATAAGTATGAAATGGATGGCTAGATCGTAATATAATGAAGTACCAAATTGGTACTTTACAATAGAGAGAAAAAAAAAGTGAGCGACTAAGCGAAGCTGTACTCCGAAATTAAGAAATCCGCAGAACTAAAGACATTGGTCGGGGTACATAGTTGAACGGACGTTGGGATCCTAATTAGAATTACGAGCCGAAGCTGGAAAGCGCATTGTCGTTGTGACCTGTTGTATTGTGGTGTTAGTGTTGTGCCTCGTTAAATGTCCACTTGGGTAACAGGGTTTGATTGGTCACGTGCAGATCACAACCAGTAGTCCCAACAAAAGGCTTGTGACCAGTAGTGAACGCCCATCGGCTGATGTAATGACAATATTACATAATTGACTCCTCGCCTGCGTAGTGCAGGTGTATGACGTCGTAGTTGCAAGAGAGGAACTTGTTTCATTAGTTGACAGATTTCACGCTCATACTCTTGTTGTTGTAGAGCTGTTGTCTTACCGCCCTCGCGAGGTCTCGGTAATGTGGTTTGCCTCTAAATCTTTAGTAAACTGTAGGATTTGTTATATTAAGTTAAGTAAATGTTTGAACGTTTGTATGTGTTTTTTGTAGAATATGAATGAAGGCGCCACGTGCGACGCGCACGGGCGCAGCGGGCTCATCACCAGCTACATCCAGTACCAGTGCCGCATCCCGCGACCCGCGCTCTCCGACCGAGACATCGGCCTGCCGCTGCCGCCTTCCGGTGAGCCGCACTTGTTACCAGCTCTAACCCAGTTCAATAATAATAATTGCCTTTATTTCAATCAAAATTTAGCCTTATAACAATATTTCAAAACAAACTTAATACATATTATATAATACGTGAATGAAATGAAAGAAATTATACCTAACTACCTACAATGTTAGAACGCTATCATCACAAGGACGAATAGATAACAAAATGGCGAGGACTGCCAGGCAATCCAATCCAGGCAATTTGACAAAATGCCGTCGTATAGGTGCCTACATAAGCTGGAAACACGATTAGAAAAATAGCTGGACCGCAATGGAAACAAAGTTAGTAAAAATAGCAATCCTTGGAAGAGGCGCCTTCACCTGAGAGGGGTTCCTAATAGTATAAATATAAATAAGTTATAAATGGTACATTGTAAATATTTTCCTTTTTGTCTGTTTAAAAAAATCTTTATTTAAAATAACGTACCAGATTGTCAAACCTATTTAGGAAATAAAAGGCTTTTTTATTTTTTTATTTTATTTTATTTTATTATATAATACGTATTAGCTTATTCTAATATTCGTATAGGTACGTCCGTCTTTAGAACTTAATTCGGCTCAGTTGTTACATCTTAACAGATGTCTACTAACTAACTATCTTCCTGCCGAATTTCAACTTGTATGTCAACCGGTTGTTGTGATGAGATGAGTTGATAAACGTCAAACTTATTGTTAAATAATATTTTTGTCCAATCCTCCGTTTGTAAGATATTTGTTATAGTGATGTCATGAAACAGTTGAAATATAGGTCATCATGGCCGACATGCGTTTTGGCTCGTATTGTCAAAAACATATTTAAAAACTAAAATTTTCAAGTAATCACGTCTCAAAAAAAAAATATTTTTTTTCAATCTAGTAGAACTATAGTAAACTATTTAAGACCATTTAAAAATGTGTCAACTAGCCTAATGAGTAATTGATAATTTGTCTTCTAGTCAAGGTTGCTCCTCTTTAGGCCACATCTACACTTACCATCAAACGATCGTGGTCAAAAGCGAGCCTATTTCATGAACAAAAATAGCTTAAACTATGACCATTTTGTAAACAGTTCTGACGGACGGCTCGTGCAAGATACTTCACGAGGAGTTGGCCTTGCAGTGGGTCGTGGCGAGCGGCGCCACCAGGGATCTGGCTATGCAGAATTCTTGGTAAAGCATATCTACAGATTTGTACAACCTTTGTAAAACCTCAATCGACCCAGCCAGGGATCGAACCCAGGACCTCCGTCTTGTAAAACTACCGTGCCTACCACTGCGCCACGGAAGCCGTCAAAAACTCTGATGAGATCTTGCCAGATTTGGCTATGAGAATGACTTGAGCGAAGAAGAGGAGTGTTACCTGGTTTTAAAAGACGTCCTTAAACCTACATCCATCGGTCACAAGTCCGGGACTTCGCTCAAGGTTACAATAAATACAACGGTAGGGCAAAAAATTTGTAATTCTTTTAAGGGCAATTGCATACGTTTTTATAATAAACTACCACATGAAGCTACTGGAATGTCTCACAAAAAGTTAAAAGTGTTTATTAAACGCAAGCTTTTTTGAAAGGTTTATTATAGTGTTAATGATTATATTAATAATAAAAAAGCTTGGTGTTATACTCTAATATACGACTGTGTGCTTAGTTTTAAATAAGTTTGTAAAATGATTCTAAACAAAAAAACCTTGGCTGAGTTTGTTGTGGGCTCTTCTCCAAGGCGCGTTTGGAACCCACGTAACTTTAGTTTTAAGTTTTCGACGATTGTTACCACCATTAGATTAAATTAAATTTTGACATAATCTTGACCTTTCAAAAGTGCTTGTAAAGTAAGCCTAATTGAAATAAATGAATTTTGAGTTTTGACTATTATTGGTAGGACTAAAAGAACGGTTAGGTAAGAAGTAATTGCACATAAGTTGATGCGAAGCTTGTGTGGATTCGCTAATGGGAATATAAATTATATTCCCAGGGCCTTGTTCGAGTTGATGGTGAAGTCCATGGTGGAGTACCTGTACTGGAGCGGCGCGCACGAGGCGCCGCGCAAGGCGCGCTTCCCCGACCAGTTCACGGACGACCTCAGCACGCTCGTCAACAACGTCACCGCGGAGATCATCTCCAAGTGGGTACCATTGTTGATGCCGGGGTTTCAGTAACGGGGTCCCGATTTACCCCTTGGGTATGGATTCCTAAAAAAAACCTATCTATGTCTAGATAACCTTGTCATAATATAATAATACTAGTGGACGCCCGCGACTTCGTCCGCCTAAAAATCGGTGTAAACTGTTAGCTACCTCTTTGCTAAATTTCAACTTTGTAGTATACAAAATGAAGGACTTTAATTGAAACTAGCGAGAGCCTTTAGACCTCCTTAATCTGACTCTGCCGCAAAATTGATTTGTAACGGATGTCAACAGACTACTAACCACTTCTCTGCCACCTCTTTAATCCGGCCCTTTCGCAAAATCCATTCTTAGCGGATACTACTTCTACTTATACTACTTCCCTGCGTTTCATCTTTGTACTCGTACGTTAAGCGGTTTTCGAGATATCGTGATGAATGACCTTTCACATTTATATATTAAGATAACGTTAAGTTAATTGTGATCGTTAAGATCCGTGATAGCCCAGTGGATATGACCTCTACCTCTAATTCCAGAGGGTGTGGGTTCGAAACCGGTCCGGGGCATGCACCTCCAACTTTTCAGTTGTGTGCATTTTAAGAAATTAAATATCACGTGTCTCAAACGGTGAAGGAAAACATCGTGAGAAAATCGGCATACCTGAGAATTTTATTAATTTTCTGCGTGTGTGATGTCTGCCAATCCGCACTGGGCCAGCGTGGTGGACTATTGACCTAACCCCTCTTATTCTGAGAGGAGAATCAGGCTCAGCAGTGAGCCGAATATGGGTTGATAATGATGAAGTTAATCGTTGGGTGTTAATCACTTGCGAAATGTTTCAGATACGGCAAGAACAGTCGGCTGACGCAGAGCCTCAACAACAGCCTGGCGTTCTTCCTGTTCGACCTGCTGAGCGTGGTGGACCGCGGGTACGTGTTCAACCTCGTGCGCGGCTACCACAAGCAGATGTGCGCCAAGATCGCCTCGCTGCCCGACGCCGTGCCTCTGGTGCATTACAAGGTACGATCTATGCCTCCCGTTTGTTCCAGTGGTATACAGGGTGCTCGGGAGTGTTTGCCAGTCGAGTGGCGTACTAAACTACTTGCTACTGACCAAAAATGGGTCGCACTTTGTTCGAAAACAGTTCACAAGTGAGTTGTGGTTTGCAAGATGAATAACTATTCATAGTTTTCCAAATCTATGTAGGCCGATTTTTTAATTTGTTTGTTACTATATTCTGTGGACTTAACATTCCATAAATATTCATGGTCTAGATATTTTGTAACAAACTTCACAGTTGTCTCTTCGCTTCAGCGAAACGTCATGAATGAATGACGTTTCGCTGCGGCAATGAACTTGACTAATTTGCCAGGAAGACATGTTTAGTCGGTGAACCAGTGAGCGTGGACGTGTGGTAGGAGGGCGTACTTGTCCGTTAAAATAGAGTAAAATGTATTGACTCGACAAAATTATGTAATGACCTACTTGACGAAATTTTTGGTGTTCAGACACGTTTAGCAGCTAAAGAGTCCGAACAAGCTCAGGGGGAACTTGACACTTTTTTGTGCGTGCAGCCGGCGTTCATCGATTACTAAGACTTTATCAAGTTAACTTCGTATGTTTGTATGTACATCATAATCATAATCATAAATCATTTATTGCCAGAATGTGGTCATATACAGATATTGTTACATTTTAATTCTCATACACAATCTGCCTCATAGGCTTGCAAGCCGAGTACATTATAATAATTTTTAGTTACTAATATTAGAATTGTCAATTATTTACAATGTCATTTCATAAATTAAAGTCATATAACAAAAATAATAAAATTAAATTAAACCAAAGTAATACTGTCAAAACATTAAGTATACATTTACATTTTATTGTTTTTATAAAAAAAATTGTCATTAAGGAACTTTGCTACTGTGTAATATCCTATATCTTGGAGTATTTTGACCATTCTTCCTCTGAATTGCATAGCATCTAATCCTTTCGAACTCTTTGGAATATGATTGTATATGCGTATGGCCATACAATATCTGTTATTTTTAAATATATTTAATCTCTGCCTTGGCACTACAAGTTTATTTTTGTATCTGTTAGAACGTGCCATAATGTCTTCCATATTAAAGAAATTACAATACAGCTGTCGTTTCTCCGCATCGTGTGCTCGCACGAGCACTACGTGTCGCTGTGCCTGCCGGGCGGCGCGGGCGGCGCGGCGTCGCCGGCGCCCTCGGCCCGCTCCGGCGGCTCGGAGGACGGCCGCCGCAAGCCCACGGCGCTGTCCGGCGAGTTCCGCTCCCGGCACTACCTGGCGGGGCTGCTGCTCGCCGACCTCACCGCCGCCCTCGACTTGCAGTACGTGTACACTGCTACTAGCTGCCGCCGCGCGTGGTTCCCGTCCCCGTAAGAGTACGGGGATAATAGATACCCTATAGCCTACCTCGATAAATTGGCTATCTAACACTGAAAGAATTTCGGACCAGTAGTTCCTGAAATTAGCGCGTTCAATCAATCAAACTCTTATTGCGTAATAATTAATGGCTACGTGGCAACCTTATCGCCACGTAGCCATTAATTCCAAACAACCACACAATAATAGGAAAATGCGATAACACGAGCATGCAAAATTCCATTATGAATAATTTCAGTGGTTTTATGGTGAAAATCATCATAGCGCGATACAATTTTATTCCAAACTATCAGTAACGCCATCTAGTATGCGACTCGGCAACTACATTTACATAACGCGCGAACAACTTTTTTTTTAAACATTACTCTTGAGTGAGATGAACGAAATTATTGAGTTTGGCGGAAAAATCGTAACAATCACGTGTTGCTTTTATCATTCGCTCACTTTTTATTTTCATTGACTTGATGATGACTAGGTTTGAATATATCGATTTTTATCATAAATTCGGATAAATAAGGTCAATGTTAACTAATTTTTACATAAAAAGCAAAGATTGACTGGATATTTGCAAAATAAATGAGGTTATAAAATTTCAAAATCTATTAAATATCTTTTATCGTAATTAGATGAAAATTCATACAGTTTTAGCTTCCTTACATTAAATGTGATATTTTTTAATAAATGAACTATTAACAAAAACGCAGAATTAACAAAGATATTATTAATTTTGTTTAAACGCCCATACAAATCTAACTATCATTAAGTGCCTACGACGTCATTAGTTCGTACCATTTTGTATGGGGCGTTTTTCAGGGATCCGCGCGCCTAATCTGACCCTTTAAATCCCTGTAGCTCCGAAAGTAATGATCGCAGATACCCTGTTACTTTTACAAAATTGCTTTACTATTAGCATACTCTTAATTTATATACAATTTAAAAAACTGTCATCATCCCTATTTTGCATGACTTGATTAGGACTAACTGACTGCCAACGACCCGACGACGGACGATGGATTATATTTGACCACTTTTTTACTTGTTTTACTTGTTAACTGACTAAATGTATTGCGAAGCCATACTGTAACACTCAAACCAATTATTGTATAGGACCTGCCTCGCTAGACGTTACTTTTCTGTCAAAGTATATAATCAACGATCTAATGCAATTATAAACACTGTCTCTATAGAATCGATGTTAAATAGTTATAATCGTGTTCCTCGGTTAAAGAGCTCCGAAAAAATACTTTTTTGTGTAATTGAATTGTGTAAAAAACGGGCAATAACTTCTAGTTTAGTATAAGATATATATACCAAATTTAAGCTCGTTTTCCTCAGAAGATGACAGACAATTTTGTTCGTGACTATGAATGCGATACAGGTCCTTCTATAATTGGTCTGAGCTGTAACAGGAATTAAAAATGAAACTCCTAAAGTGAGGTTCATCTCCTCCCCGTCCAGGAGTCCAGTGCTGCAGTGCGCGGCGGTGAACGCCGTGCTGTCGCTGCTGACGGCGCACGACGCGGACCCGCGACTGTCGCAGCCGGACGTGAAGGCGCGCGTCGCGGCGCTCTACATGCCGCTGCTCGGCATCGTCATGGACGCGCAGCCGCAGCTGTATCGGGGGTTCGACAGCGGAAAAGGTATGCGACAAATTCTCAAAGGTATCTCGGTCAATCAAGGCTATTACTTTCTAAGATACAGGGACATCTTTGTAGTGTTGGATCGTAGATAGCTACTAATTTAAATACGATTTTGTGACGTCACAACGATTGTAACATGAATAAATAATAAAAAGAATTATAAAGGACATGTCTTAAAATGGGCCTTTATTATTTACTAGAGGACGTCCGCGACTTGGATCCATGAAGGAACCATGGATTTTTCCGAGATAAAAAATAGCGTATGTGTTAATTCATTCTATTTTAGATCTCAAAACCAAATTTCAGCTAATTCGGTTCAGTAGTCGAGGCGTGAAAGAGTAACAAACATTTATATCATCAAAATCATCCGTTTTCGCAAATCTCGGGAAACCATGGATTTTTTCGGGATAAAATATGTTAATTCAGAGTAAAATCTATTTCTATTCCAAATTTCATCGAAATCGCTTCAGTAGTAGCGGCGTTGAAGAGTAACAAACATCCAAACAAACATACATTCAAACATCCATACAAACTTTCGCATTTATAATATTAGTAGGATAATTTACAAGTTGATAATATTTTTTTATGGATAGAAGACACAAATTGTAGCTTTGTAGTAAAAAAACCATTTTCAGATTTTTGGGACAAGCTTGAATTATAAAATAATTATTTTTTTTGTTTAGCTACCTTGTCTACAAATAAAACAATAAACATACAGTAAAAGTGTTCAGAACAATAAAAATAATTGAATTTAATTCATATCCGGCGTAAGCTGTCAATGTCATGTAATATTGTCAAATGTCAATATAACAAAAGTTGAAAAAAAACATTATAAAAAAATGCAAGTTCCAAAAAATTTTTCATTTTAGGTTTTAAGCCCTATATTTTATAGATAGATAGAAATAATTTGTTCTGCTTAGTTGACACTAAGAATAAAGGAGCCAGCCTCCATACACAATTGGAACATGATCTTTTAATAACAATAAAAAGTCTTGTAATTAAAAAAAAATACCAACAACACAAAATTGACATGTATTCTATTTCTAGTATTGCATACTTTTACAGAAATACTGCAACTGGATGGAGAAATGAGTCAGTTTGGAAGTATGTACGCACCATCTTCGCCCGAAGATTTCAAACAGGTTAGTCTTTTTTCTTCATTTCCAAGAGTGAAATCAGAAACGAAATGAATTGTCAGGTCGGGGTTACCCGCATCATCTTACGGCGCACAAGTCAAGTATAAGAATTTACACTACAGTTAAAAATAATTAAATAACTAACTTAACCTCCGTTATCAGAATAACGCGTTTCAAAAACCCCTATTGAAATTCGATAACTTAACTGGTTTCGTCAGTTCGTCTCCCTAATGAAAAATGCCTTCTTTATTACCCACCCGCAAATTTAAATGTTTATTAGAGGTGAGGCGTATATACTGGAGCAGGTCTTAACACTAGGTTTGATAGAAGACGTATGGCGTACGAGTACGGAGCAGGGACATAAACACGTATTACGCGTATTTAGAAGTACCGAGTACCGAGGAGCGCAAGACGTCAACAGAGTGCGAGTCCAATACTCGCAAATACTCTAACGGTCCAACCAATGCGGGACGTGTTCAGAGACGCGTTCGATTAGTAATGTGTGAGTGAGAGACTTCTATCAATGCCGAAAGAAAATAGACTTTGTTGTCTAGAGATAAGACCGGTTTTTCAACGCAATAAACACTTCATACTCCAACAGACAAAACATCGCGAGACGCGTTCGTTTAAGAATGTGTGAGTGACGTCCCATTGCCGAAGAAAAATTGTCTTTACCCTATTAAACATAAAACCGATTTTTCAACGCAGTAAATACTTAATACTCTTAATACTCCAATATTTGGAGTCCCTGATGTTAATCCTTATTTTAAAAACATAATGTTTATTTGTTTTAGTATGATTATTTATCCGCTAAAGTAACAAGTTAATGTAACCCGACAGTATCATGAGGTAATATTAAAAGAAATAACTAAATAATAAAATTAAATTGAAATTTTGAAATTAATGACTGAAATATTTTTTTTTGCAAATTTTTTTTTGTGGATTACAAAAACCAAAAATAGTTGAAGAAACCAATTGAGAAAAACAAAATAAAAAGACAAAAATGATTTTCTGTTACCCGGGATCGAACTCAGGATACTTAGTTTATCGTACCTTGCGTTCATACCACTATTCCAAATGACTGTGTAGAACTCGGTTGAAATTAATGTACGCTTACTATCAGATAATATGATGTAAAATCGCTGGCCACTGAGTTATGAGTACGTATCTATTCTATAGGTCCTAATGGCTCGTACTTCTAAATACTCGTGGAGCTAGTCTTTGGAACGCGTCTCTCGCCGTACTCGTAATACTCAGTACGCGTTTTAGCGAGTACGACTCGCCTCTACTATTAATATTAATTAACGTGACGTGAATCGCCGAATCGCGACAAACTTTCAAGTGTGAAACGATTTGTCACTCAGCACTCTCACTCGCACCTTCAATCAATTATTTTTATTATAAGTTTACTAAGTGTTGCATGACAGTAACTATATCATGCATTTACACCATTAAAAAATTGAAACCTGCATACCTGAGAATTCAGGTGTGTTAGCCTCCAATACTTGTCCGGCACGTGATATACTTTCTGTTACTGACAAACGCTGCCGCGGCGTAACCTACTCCTAACGCCATCTAGTGTGAAAGTTTAGCACTAGTATTGTTTTCATTTTTTTTTTCAATCCACTTCTATCTCTCTGTCTAGCATGATACTTTATATTATATAGAACGAGAGCTGATAAAGTCGAATTTTAATTTATTCTCCGCCTCTTGGTGCTGCCTCTAGCGGATTTTTTTGAAACCTTAAAGGAAAAAAGCTCACTATATGTAGATGTTTTAAAAAGAATATTTGCCATAGCTTTTTTAAATATGACCAATATTTTTTCACAATCCCTTGCAACTAGTCGGTAAAGACTGAGAATTAGGAGGGGGTGCGATAACGGTCCAGTGGTCGGGAATCGAACCACCACCCCTCGGTGATGAGTCCGACCGCTTTATCTTTGAGCTATTGACGCTATCTCGATTATACATATACTAGTAGCGACGTGATAGCCCAGTGGATATGATCTGTACCTTCGATTCGGAGGGTGTAGGTTCGAATTCGGTTCGGGCATGCACCTCCTACTTTTCAGTTATGTGCATTTTAAGAAATTAAATATCACGTGTCTAAAACAGTGAAGGAAAACATCGTGAAGAAACCTGCATACCTGAGATTTTTTTTAATTCTGCGTGTGTGAAGTCAGCCAATCCGCATTAGGCAGCATGGTGGACTAAGGTCTAACCCCTCTCATTCTGAAAGGAGACTCGTGCTCAACAGTGAGCCGAACACGGGTTGTTAAATTAGACCAATTACCATAGCCTGCCTCGCTAGACAATTGTTGGCCAAAAATAACAAAGGCTGTTTATACAAACTGCGTCTATTAATGTTTATTAAAATATTCATGTGTGTGTATTACGATTTGAATTTATAGTTGTACTGTATAGTTATAGTTATATATATGTAGTTATAGTTGTTGAAATTTTATTCATATTTTTTTTAATTACAAATATTTTTTTTTCTCGACAATCGACAGATTGCAAGAGTTTCAGCAATACCTTTCCTAAAATTGAAATATTTAATGGTGTTAAATATTTTGTAATTAAAAAAAATATTTAAAAAATATTTAACATACATTATTAGTAGCGGACGCCTGAAATTCTGTTTTTTTAAAAATCGATTTTTCCGGGATAAGAAGTAGCCTATGTTTTAGTTTCAATATATCTCTATACCAAAATTCTTCCAAACCGGTACAATGGTTAAGCCGTTAAAAGGCAAAACAGACTGACAGACTTGCTTTTTTGCATATAAAAATGTTAAAATATTTTACATTATGACCAACAGTGTTAATAATTGTATAGTGGAAAGAGGAAAACCTCGCCTTAGGCCTAGACCGCACTACCGGTGTGGTTTTTAATCGCGTGAGTTTGTGCCCCTACAAAACTAATACAAGCTTTTTTCGCGACTTATTTTAAAACCGTGATTTGCTACAAAATAAATGCTCGCGGGTAAAAACCGCGGCAAAATTTGTAATCTATAGAACTTTACACGCACTGGCTTTAACCGCGGGTTTTTTTTTGTCAGTATCGGTAGACCGTCTTGCAAAGCAGAGCGTTGTAGTGTAAAGACAGGATACATTTATTGGTGTTAAATATTTTCTAGGTGTAAGTGTACCTCGTCCCCTTCAAAAAACGACAGACAATTTTGTTGGTGAATTTGAGTGCGATACAAGTCCATCTTTTCGTCCGAAATTCCTCTGTGCCTGAAGACGAAAGTCTTCGAACAATGCGTGTCGCCAGTGATGACTTACGGATCCGAAACCTGGTCGCTAACTGTAGCCCTCATAGGCTCAAAGTCACTCGATGGGCGATGGAGCGCTTGGGGTTTCTCTGCGTGATCGAATCAGAAATGAGGAGATCCGCAGAAGAACCAAAGTCACTGATATAGCTCAGCTAGTCGCGAAGCTGAAGTGGCAATGGGCAGGCCACATAGTTCCAAGAGCCGATGGACGTTGGGGACCCAAGGTGCTGGAATGGCGACCCCGCACCGGAAAGCGCAGTGTTGGAATAAAAGGAATTTTAATTTGCAGAACGGACGTCCGCCATTCAACAGCGAGACAAGTCGCAACTTGCTGATGTGTCTGGTGTGGCTGCTCAAGTGGAGCGAGCGCGGCGCGCTGGCGGCGGCGGTGGCCGAGCTGCGGCCCGCCAGGCTGCACTGCTTGCTGGCCCTCATCGACTTGTGCTTCAAGTGTCAGGAGTATAAGGTGACGTTGTCAACTTGCTGCTAAAACTTGCTAATATTATAAATGTGAAAGTATCATGAACGCAGTTGAAGATCCTGCTTCGTCAAGTAAGTCCAATAGAGAATACTCAAGTTCTTCGACCAACCTCATGCAGCCGAGGTACGGCAGCTAGCTTCTGAATACCTGCAGGCGTGGTGAAGTTTTCGTTGAGCTCACGAGTTTCGTATATGTCACAGAATCACACTGCATTATTTTAATTTTTTTTTTGCAATGTAATGTTTCCTTTCTCTTCGATGTGTATATGTCACCATTAAATTGTAAAATACGTTAGTTTATAATCTCACTCGCGATATTGCAATCTGTCAATATATTGTGAATTGAACATACTGATTACAATTTATGACTTATTTGTTTCATTCTTAACTCTATGGCCACTGAACGATCTGCTGTAAGGCCGACCAATCAGGGTCAAGTTCGGACAGTAGACTTCAGTCACTTCGATAGATTATAATATACCGAAAAATAACACGTTAAATTGTAATCAATATGTTCAGTTTACAACATGACGAGAGATTATAATATCACAAGTGAGATTATTAATTTAAGGATAACATATATGTCTCTATTTTTTTTTTATGTTACAGGGCCGTAAAGAAATAATGAAGTGCGCTCAACAGAACGTGCGCAAGACGACGGACATCAAAGCCAAACTAGAGGACGTTATTCTGGGACAGGGCTCCGCGCGCTCTGACTTCATTATGCGACGCAAAGGTGCGTTCTTTGTACTGACATTGTGCCATATAAATACTTTTATCTAGCGGACCTTTAGACTTCTTTAGACCTCTTTAATCCAGCCCTTACAGAAGTATCGCTGTAAAAATTGAGTAACTTCTCCCGTTTTCTCAACATTTCCCTTCACTGTTCTGCTCCTATTGATCGTAGGGTGATGAAAAGTATACTATAATCTGCCCAGGAATATGAAGAGTAAGAGTAAGAAGTACCAAGTTTCGTTAAAATCCGTCGAGTAATTTTTGTTCCTATAACGAACATACAAACAGACAGACAGATAGACAAAAATTTTACTGATTGCATTTTTGACATCAGTATCGATCACTTATCACCCCCTGATAGTTATTGGAAATATATTTCATGTATCAAATTTTCCATTTTGTGACGTCATAATGTTACTAAACGTCAAACTCATTGTTAACTAATACTTTTGTCAAATGCTCCGATTGTAAAGGATTTGATAAAGTGACGTCATGAAACAGTTGAAATAACATCATGGCCGACGGGCATTTGGGCTCGTATTGTCAAAAATATATTTAAAAACTTAAATTTTCATGTAAGTATTACGTCTCAAAAAAAAATCAATCTATTAGAATGATAATGAACTTTTTAAGACCATTCAAAAAGAAGTGTCAACTAGCCTATTGTAGGTAATCTTTACGTGATCGATCACCGAGTACAGAGGCCTAGTGGCAGTTTGATACTGTAACTGTCACGTAACGTAAACAAGAATTTCTAAGGAATTGAAACAGCGCCATCTAGTGGCACTACTGCACAACTGTTTCAATTCCATATAAATTTGCATTTATATGGAACTCCCACTAGGCACACAGCTCTCTGTTTCTATGTACTGGTATTGTATTGCAGGCGGGTCGAGCGGCAGAGGCGGCGCGGGCCGCGAGCGCTGGCGCAAGGAGTGGGTGCGCGGCGCGTCCCGCTCGCGCCCCGCATCGCCCGCGCGCCCGCAGCCCGCGCTGTCCGCCGCGCTGTCGGCCGAGGTGGCGCTCACGCTGCTGCACGCGCTCGAGACCATCGTGCAGGTGCAGTACTACAGTGGCCAGTGCGTGCGTGTGTTGCGTGCGCACGCACGCATTGGACACACACACGCAGTACAATCGGACGCAATTAATGACGTCTCCGAAATAATAATCAGTCATTCATAGCATACGCTAAAATACAGAGGCGTGTGACGGGGGACGGGGAATGCCCTGCCGCTTCGCCCCTGTGTATCGGAGAAACGTGTTTTTAGATTATATAAGTCACTAGCCGACGCCGCGCGATTTCACCCGCGTGGTTCCTGTTCCCGTAGGAATATGGGGATAATGTATAGTCGATAAATGGGTTATCTAACACTGAAAGAATTTTTGAGATCGGACCAGTAGTTCCTGAGATTAGCGGCTTTATAATATTAGTATTGGTAATTAAAAAACAGTACAACTTTTATGTTCTTTTTTGTATTATTATTATGTAATAGGTTACCAACCTAAAACACTAAAAGCAACCACTAAATGCGTAACTTTTATTTTAATATCCACTTTGAAGTTGAGTAACCCACACTTCTTAAAAAAAAGAGAAAAGCCTCTTTTTTTCGAAATCAGCACATTTCTGCCCCATGTAACACAATGCAATTTGATAGCTAATGATCCCTACTATCACCCCTTATAGGGATCGCTATACGTTTCCAGTTACCCTGTATATTGCATCTGTCTATACATTAAAATGTATCCCTTCCGCATATCGTTCAGCGCTACACTTATACGGCACTACTTGCTATGTGACCGCGCCCGCACCACGTTGGATCACTTTTGTTATCTCATAACTACCAAAGACTTTAAACCACTCTGCTTAAGTCATTATACTGCATACTTAGCAATGGTAAGTGCAGGGGCTGATAGACTTTCATGTCTTGTAAAAAAAAATCCGACGAATTCAGAACCTCCTCCTTTTTTGAAGTCGGTTAATGAGGTATGTCTAATAATAAGACCATCTAAATTTGTAAAATCGAAAAGAAATCTCGTTACGCTTGACGTAGAAAGATAAAATTTGGCAGCGACATACTTTATAGTTAGTAAACGTTCGCTAAGAACGTGTTTTGCGACAGCGCCGGATTAAGGAGGCCTAAGGGCGGACAAA
Organism: Bicyclus anynana; assembly: GCF_947172395.1. NCBI lineage: Eukaryota > Metazoa > Arthropoda > Insecta > Lepidoptera > Nymphalidae > Bicyclus > Bicyclus anynana. The sequence goes on from NC_069085.1 coordinate 18,042,627, forward strand.
GAAGTGGACGTCCACTAGTGTGTAACTCTTGAGGTGTTCCCCAGTCGTGCAGCGGGCTGGAAGGTGGGCAGCAGGCGTGCAGCGGCGCGCTGGCGGTGCTGCTGCGCGCGCTGCAGCGCAACCAGAGCGCGACCGTGCTGCAGCACATGTTCGCTTCCGTGCGCGCGCTCATACTGAAGGTGCGTCCACTAACGCTTATTACCGCATATTACATCACACACACTTGTACCATCAAATTATAATAGACTAGCCGACGCCTGCGTAAGCCTGAGTCATGTTACCATCGATCTCTTATAAAAAGTGGATGCGCAATGAGCGACCAAAAAAAGATTGACGATTGATGGTCTACCTATTAATTGTAGCATTGGCAACACCTTCAAAATATTAGGTAGGTGATTGTAAGGGCCAGGCTCCATAAAACATAGATTTTCTTGTAAAACGGCTTATTTCTTTGAGACATGTGTGGTGACCGTTTCTTGGTTGGAGGAAGAGTCATTGAATTTCAAATTAGTTGTCAGTTAGTGACGTTTTGGTTTACTTTCAGTGAGTGACGTTTACTATCATCACAAAAACATTAAGTTTCAAGTAAATAATGTTAATTCGCGTCTTTACAGTGATGTTATATAGCCTATTGTTTCTTAAAATTTGTATGGATTGTGTCCCACAGCTGGGCTGGTCGTGGTGCTCGGAGGAGGCCGGTCCGGGCACGTGCCGCGTGCTGCTGCGGCACTGCGCCGCGCTGTGCGGCAGCACGCGCGCGCACGCCGCCGCCGCGCTCTACGCGCTCATGCGCCATCATTACCATCTCGGCAATGTAAGTCAACTACCATCTGCCACACGTTTTTCCAATTTGTCTTACTTATAGGCTTTTTGTTCCTGGAGGAGGAAAAAATCCGTGCGGACTTCTGCATGTCGACAGAGCATGTCTGACTTGCACGGACTAAAATAATCTCCTCTGTACTCCAAGGGTGGCACGGGACCGCTATGCATTACTTCATGCCCTCTTACGAATTTTCTCTTTTCCTCGTCTCAACTTTTTCTCTAATCTCTCTTATCATTTGTGCGTATGCGTGTCACTCTTCTTCGCTATTCAGCATACGCGTTATCAACTTTTGAGAGTTTACGGCGCTGTGCGTTCCCTGTGCCACTAATCTCAGATCCGCACAAGCCGGACACTCAAAATGGCATGTGTTGCATGTAGCACTTCTCTGTTGGAGTTTTGGCAATCGCGAATAGATAATTGTTAAACACCCCGTGTCCACTAAGCGCCTGCGTGAGCTAGCGATCCACCTCTCCATGTTTTCTGTTAAACCAGCGTTTCAGATCATCTATAATTCCTTCGTCCATGCTCCTTTTCCTTCTTTCTTTCCATTATTTTTCCCACTCTGTAAGAGATTCTTCCCGCATTTCTGTTAGCTTTATCTCTTTATTTGAAAAAAGTTGGGCACATTCTCAAACCATTTTATCTATGGGAACAAGCCCTGCAATAACGAAACCTGCATATGTGGAGATTGTTCAGTATGCTCCTCAGATACCAATACTTATAGGCTTACTTATAGGCTAATAGTCTATTACTCGTAAACTCATCATCCACTCTCGTTGCACACATGCGAAAGAGGACATGTGTGTACTTAAGTGGGATAAGGGAAAGGAGATAATGATGAGGTTAAGAGTCTCAGTCCTAAGGCTGGAATACAAGACTAAGAAAGCCGAGTTTCTCCACAACGAGGAGGAGGAGGATATAAGGAGCTACCCGAGACTTTTACCCTAATTCGTTGTATGTATTTTCATGTCACTTAATGGCAGGCAGAAGATCAAATAACAAGAAAATATATGTGAAACTACTTGTTTTTTGCAGAACTTCAGCCGGGTGAAGATGCAGGTGACGATGTCGCTGTCGTCGCTGGTGGGCACGTCCACCACGTTCAGCGAGGAGTCGCTGCGGCGCGCGCTCAAGACCGTGCTGCTGTACGCCGAGCACGACCAGGACCTGCAGGACACCAACTTCCCCGAGCAGGTGACGCTTTGTGTCTGAGGTTCCACTGGCAGACCTTCAGCCGGGTGAAGATGCAGGTGACGATGTCGCTGTCGTCGCTGGTACCTAGAAGATGCCGATTCACTCTAGACTTGAAAATATAATAATGCTAGGGAAACATAAGCTGGCAGGACATTCCATACCTTGGCAGTGCGTGTGAAGAATGACGTACTATACCGCTTAGTCCGTCGCTGCGCGGTCGCTGCGATGTAAAGCTGTTCCATGATAGAATGGTGAAGGCCACGTTCAGCAAGTCGCTGATACAAGTGGTCCTACTAAAAGACCCTCATTTCTTACCTTATCCTTAAGAGAATAAGGTAAGAAATGAGATCTTTCACGTAAAGGTGAAAAGAAAGAATCCTGAAAGATCTCATTTTCAACATCCTTGTTGAAAGCCAAAACTCTTTGTAAGAGTAAACCTCATCCTGTGCAACATCCATCCTGTTTCTTCCAGGTGAAAGACCTGGTGTTCAATCTTCACATGATCCTGAGCGATACCGTGAAGATGAAGGAGTTCCAAGAAGACCCCGAGATGCTGCTGGACCTGATGCACCGCATCGCGCGCGGCTACCAGCACAGCCCCGACCTGCGGCTCACCTGGCTCAGCAACATGGCACAGAAGCATATGGAGGTATTTTTAGACTTGATTTTTTTTCAATAATTATTTACTCGCCGGATGAGGCAGCTTATTTGGATACGTTATCTAGGGAAAATTGATAGTGCCTTCCTCGAATAATGTTGAGTCTACAACGTCACACGCGTAGTACATGATTGAGGACGATCTCCTCAATGACACTCGCAAGACGTTGTGGGAGGTGAATTTGCGCCGTGCGAGACATTTGCTTTTGTGCATACCCATGTAAACCCCTTCTGTTTGGTGTGGTGTGTTTGGTGGTGACAGTCATATAATATGTAAAAAGCCTTATAATATGTACTGTTTGTGAAACTAAAAAGCAATAAACGTATTTTCTTTCTGAATGTAATTCCAGCGCTCGAACCACCTGGAGGCGGGCATGTGCCTGGTGCACGGCGCGGCGCTGGTGGCGGAGCAGCTGCGCGCGGGCGGGCGCGGCGCGGCGCTGCTGCAGCGCGTCACGCACAACGCGCTGGACGAGAGTTGCGCCGACCCGCTTCACCACCACCTCACCGCCAACGAGCTGCAGGTCTAGCTGCACGCATACCGTCTGTACTTGGCGTGACCTTGAGTGACTGACCGAGCCCTCTCATAGTGTACTTACACATACAGTCAAGGACAGCAACGCGCTGGACGAGAGCTGCGCCGACCCGCTGCACCACCACCTCACCGCCAACGAGCTGCAGGTCTAGCTGCACGCATACCGTCTGTACTTGGCGTGACCTTGAGTGACTGACCGAGCCCTCTCATAGTGTACTTACACATACAGTCAAGGACAGCAACGCGCTGGACGAGAGCTGCGCCGACCCGCTGCACCACCACCTCACCGCCAACGAGCTGCAGGTCGCACGTTTATTCACTGTGACCTTGAGCGACTGACTGAGCCGTGTCATTGTGAACTTGTCCTCCGAGGACACCCTGCAAGAATCAACAATTTTTAGCGTAGCAAGACACTTGCGGAACGTTTGGTTGAAGACGCTCGTAAGGTTTTTCCAAATGCCCCTGACACACCATGCGGCGTGTTACTCGACCAAAAGTTTCGCGTGTACATTTTAAAACTCATTGCTCACTTGACCGACAGTTCCGCGCGTCTGATGTCATACCGACCGACAATTCCGTTCCTTTAGTTTCCGCACCGAAACGTTCCGTTCCGCGGTATGTCGCAACATTAATGGAGAACTGCTAGATGACTGCATTATGGGTGAGGCCAAACGAACGTAATTTTGTGAGTTGTCAGTCGGGTAATTTATGCTGCTTTCGGTTTTATTCAAAAGTCCAGTGCCTGCCACACGGCGTCGCAAAATGTGTTAAGTTCAGACTTACACGCGAATTTCTGCGACCGAAATTACGTGACTGACAACTCACGAAATTACGCTCGTTTGGCCTCACCTTTAAAAACCCTTCCTCGACTAATAACTTGTAATTTTTTCGGGACCGCATTTTGGCTATTAGCAGAATCTAAAAGCTGCACATGGAGCTCTATTCTAAGCGCTCAAAGTAGTGTGTCGTGCGCAGGCGCTGCTGGAGCACGCGGCCGGCGAGCTGATGACGGCCGGCATGTACGAGACCGTCAACGAGGTGTACAAGGTGCTGCTGCCCATCGCCGAGGACAACCGCGACTACAAGAAGCTCGCCAACATACACGGGTGAGAATGCTCGACCAAAAAAAACTTCAAAGTAACAAACTTATCACAACTCTCCGCCACATACTGAAAGTTAAATATTATCGATAGTGTTCAGTTCAGTTCAGGGTGAAAGGGAAATTTCTAGTATCGGATTAGTCAGAATTAGTTGTTGCACTAATTATTTTTGATATTATTGAAGATTTACCTTAGATGAGTCTAAAAGCTCCATTTGTCTTCAGCAAACTGAACGAAGCGTTCACCCGCATAGAGCAGCTGCACGGCAAGCGTGTGTTCGGCACGTACTTCCGCGTGTCGTTCTACGGCGCGCGCTTCGGCGACCTGGCCGGCGAGGAGTTCGTGTACAAAGAGCACGCGCTCACCAAGCTGCCCGAGATCTTCAGCCGGCTCGAGGTGAGTGCAGCATGTGTGGACACACACTTCCGCGTGTCATTCTACGGCGCGCGCTTCGGCGACCTGGCCGGCGAGGAGTTCGTGTACAAGGAGCACGCGCTCACCAAGCTGCCCGAGATCTTCAGCCGGCTCGAGGTGAGTGCAGCATGTGTGGACACTCACTTCCGCGTGTCGTTCTACGGCGCGCGCTTCGGCGACCTGGCCGGCGAGGAGTTCGTGTACAAGGAGCACGCGCTCACCAAGCTGCCCGAGATCTTCAGCCGGCTCGAGGTGAGTGCAGCATGTGTGGACACACACTTCCGCGTGTCGTTCTACGGCGCGCGCTTCGGCGACCTGGCCGGCGAGGAGTTCGTGTACAAGGAGCACGCGCTCACCAAGCTGCCCGAGATCTTCAGCCGGCTCGAGGTGAGTGCAGCATGTGTGGACACACACTTCCGCGTGTCATTCTACGGCGCGCGCTTCGGCGACCTGGCCGGCGAGGAGTTCGTGTACAAGGAGCACGCGCTCACCAAGCTGCCCGAGATCTTCAGCCGGCTCGAGGTGAGTGCAGCATGTGTGGACACACACTTCCGCGTGTCGTTCTACGGCGCGCGCTTCGGCGACCTGGCCGGCGAGGAGTTCGTGTACAAGGAGCACGCGCTCACCAAGCTGCCCGAGATCTTCAACCGGCTCGAGGTGAGTGCAGCATGTGTGGACACACACTTCCGCGTGTCATTCTACGGCGCGCGCTTCGGCGACCTGGCCGGCGAGGAGTTCGTGTACAAGGAGCACGCGCTCACCAAGCTGCCCGAGATCTTCAGCCGGCTCGAGGTGAGTGCAGCATGTGTGGACACACACTTCCGCGTGTCATTCTACGGCGCGCGCTTCGGCGACCTGGCCGGCGAGGAGTTCGTGTACAAGGAGCACGCGCTCACCAAGCTGCCCGAGATCTTCAGCCGGCTCGAGGTGAGTGCAGCATGTGTGGACACACACTTCCGCGTGTCATTCTACGGCGCGCGCTTCGGCGACCTGGCCGGCGAGGAGTTCGTGTACAAGGAGCACGCGCTCACCAAGCTGCCCGAGATCTTCAGCCGGCTCGAGGTGAGTGCAGCATGTGTGGACACACACTTCCGCGTGTCATTCTACGGCGCGCGCTTCGGCGACCTGGCCGGCGAGGAGTTCGTGTACAAGGAGCACGCGCTCACCAAGCTGCCCGAGATCTTCAGCCGGCTCGAGGTGAGTGCAGCATGTGTGGACACACACTTCCGCGTGTCGTTCTACGGCGCGCGCTTCGGCGACCTGGCCGGCGAGGAGTTCGTGTACAAGGAGCACGCGCTCACCAAGCTGCCCGAGATCTTCAGCCGGCTCGAGGTGAGTGCAGCATGTGTGGACACACACTTCCGCGTGTCATTCTACGGCGCGCGCTTCGGCGACCTGGCCGGCGAGGAGTTCGTGTACAAGGAGCAAGCGCTCACCAAGCTGCCCGAGATCTTCAGCCGGCTCGAGGTGAGTGCAGCATGTGTGGACACACACTTCCGCGTGTCGTTCTACGGCGCGCGCTTCGGCGACCTGGCCGGCGAGGAGTTCGTGTACAAGGAGCACGCGCTCACCAAGCTGCCCGAGATCTTCAACCGGCTCGAGGTGAGTGCAGCATGTGTGGACACACACTTCCGCGTGTCATTCTACGGCGCGCGCTTCGGCGACCTGGCCGGCGAGGAGTTCGTGTACAAGGAGCACGCGCTCACCAAGCTGCCCGAGATCTTCAGCCGGCTCGAGGTGAGTGCAGCATGTGTGGACACACACTTCCGCGTGTCATTCTACGGCGCGCGCTTCGGCGACCTGGCCGGCGAGGAGTTCGTGTACAAGGAGCACGCGCTCACCAAGCTGCCCGAGATCTTCAGCCGGCTCGAGGTGAGTGCAGCATGTGTGGACACACACTTCCGCGTGTCATTCTACGGCGCGCGCTTCGGCGACCTGGCCGGCGAGGAGTTCGTGTACAAGGAGCACGCGCTCACCAAGCTGCCCGAGATCTTCAGCCGGCTCGAGGTGAGTGCAGCATGTGTGGACACACACTTCCGCGTGTCATTCTACGGCGCGCGCTTCGGCGACCTGGCCGGCGAGGAGTTCGTGTACAAGGAGCACGCGCTCACCAAGCTGCCCGAGATCTTCAGCCGGCTCGAGGTGAGTGCAGCATGTGTGGACACTCACTTCCGCGTGTCGTTCTACGGCGCGCGCTTCGGCGACCTGGCCGGCGAGGAGTTCGTGTACAAGGAGCACGCGCTCACCAAGCTGCCCGAGATCTTCAGCCGGCTCGAGGTGAGTGCAGCATGTGTGGACACACACTTCCGCGTGTCATTCTACGGCGCGCGCTTCGGCGACCTGGCCGGCGAGGAGTTCGTGTACAAGGAGCACGCGCTCACCAAGCTGCCCGAGATCTTCAGCCGGCTCGAGGTGAGTGCAGCATGTGTGGACACACACTTCCGCGTGTCATTCTACGGCGCGCGCTTCGGCGACCTGGCCGGCGAGGAGTTCGTGTACAAGGAGCACGCGCTCACCAAGCTGCCCGAGACCTTCAGCCGGCTCGAGGTGAGTGCAGCATGTGTGGACACACACTTCCGCGTGTCATTCTACGGCGCGCGCTTCGGCGACCTGGCCGGCGAGGAGTTCGTGTACAAGGAGCACGCGCTCACCAAGCTGCCCGAGATCTTCAGCCGGCTCGAGGTGAGTGCAGCATGTGTGCACATACACTATCGCCGGCTCGAGGAGGGTGCGTTATTTTACAAAGAACCTGGTAGAATTGATAAATCCTTTTTATCGGATACCTAAGTCATAACATCTACCTGCATGCCAAATTTCAGGCCGATCCGTCCAGTAATTTGGGCTGTGCGTTGATACATCACTATGTCCGGCACTCTTTGAGTTTTATATATTATAGCTGATGCCGCGCGGTATTACCCGCGTGATTCCCGTTCCCGTAGGAATACGGGGATAATATATAGCCTATAGCCTTCCTCGATAAATGGGCTATCTAACACTGAAAGAATTTTTCAAATCGGACCTGTAGTTCCTGAGGTTAGCGCGTTCAATCAATCAAGCAAACAAACTCTTCAGCTTTATAATATTAGTATAGATTTAGATATTAACAATTGCATCATTACATTTTGGGAATTTTCCTCTTGCAGAATTTCTACGGGCAGCGCTTTGGCGCTGACAACGTGGTGATCATCAAGGACTCCAACGTGGTGGACGTGAGCGCGCTGGAGCCGGACAAGGCGTACATACAGATCACGTACGTGGAGCCGTACTTCGAGCCGCACGAGCTGCGCACGCGCCTCACGCACTACGAGCGCAACTACAACATCAGTGAGTGGACATGATATATTCAACCTTAATGTGCTTGGTTTAAAGTCTTATTTTCTAATTTTAAAGTTTTGCACAGTAATCACAGTTCACAGTAATGTTTAAAGGATAGCCATGGTTGTATGCAATCTACTTAATCTTTTAAGTTTCATACCTCCTTAATCCGGCCCTGTCGCAAAGTCCGTTCTCAGAGGATATCTACTAACTATAAACTTCCTACCAAATTTCAGCTTTCGAGATTTCGTGATGTAATGTATGATGGTTATGACTAAAAATAGAAAAAAATTGTCAGTTTTATCTATCATAAAGATCATTTTTCTAGTCATTGGGGGTTTTTCTAAAAGAAAAGAAATTCTCGACATTCTTGAATTAATTTTCAAGCTTTGTGGATCATCAAATTCGGTAGTCCGTATTTGAGTTGCTGTCTTTCGTCGCGTTCTTAGAAGAACCCGTGGTTATCCAATATGCATTCGGAATATCGGAATCTTCTAATAACGCAACGGAAGACATTAACCCACTAATAGCATTAGGTCAATGCAATCTTAGTATCCGTATCAATTCAGACAAATTAAAAAAATTTATTCTGGTAGGAAATAAATAAAAACCTCAACATCATTCAAACCGCACTCCAAAAGCTGGAAACCTTTGAGAAATCTATGAAAGGCTGTTCCTACATCAAAAAATGAAGAGATCCGCATAAGAACCAAAGTTACTTATATAGCTTAGCGAATCGCGCATCTGAAGTGGTAATGAGCAGGTCACATAGTTCGAAGGTCTGACGGATGTTGGGGTCCTTAGATGCTGGAATGTCGACGTCCCAATATGTGGACCGAGGACACCAAGCAGGTGTAGTAAAAGACCATTGCGTGATATAAGACTGTTTATTTAATCCTTTGTTTTTCTTCAATTCCATTTGACAGATGTCGAAATACAAACTAATAAAAAATAAACTTAGTATAGAAACTTATTCTATAACATCTTTCCCTTAAAGAAAAATAACAAAAATATTTAAATTAACATTAACACTATTTTTTCTTAAAATATATAGCTAACTGCTCACGAGCCCTATTAGCAGCTGGCCTACGTTTCGCTTTCTCCGACGACTCACTATCAGTTTCTTGGTCAACCCCAAGCTCCTCTCTGGGATACTCTTCAGCATCAGCGAATACATTTAAATGATAAGCACTATCATCACTATCTTCCTTCTCCCCCAAAGAAGGAGGAGGATGTGAATTGCTAGCCACCGAACTAATCTCAGCGCGAAGGAGATGACGCCGATTCCGTCTGTATTTTCGACCGGACTCGTCAACAACAAAATAAGAGCGCGGCTGTGGTGCTGGCGCCTGTACGGTCATGCGACGCCGAGTGTCGCCGGCGTCCACCAGCACCCGCTCGCCTGCAGCCAACTCAGGCAGTGCACGCGATCGCCTATCATAATATTCCTTAGCACGTTCGCGATTATTACATATCTTTACAAAATCATAATCGTTGTTCCTCTCTGGCTGCAATTTTATTATGTTCATCGGAAGTTTTGTATTTAACCGTCTTCCCATCAATAATTGAGCCGGTGAGCTAACCCCATCACGCGGTGTCGCCCTAAAGTTAAGTAATCCAAGATAAAAATCAGACCCGGTCAATATTGATTTTTTTATAATATTTTTTACTGTCTGAACCGCCCTTTCACTGAGTCCATTAGACTGTGCGTAATTAGGAGACGAGGTTGTATGTTTGAAATACCAATCTAAACTAAATTGTCTAAATCCTTTGGACACATACGCTGGCCCATTATCAGTCACGAGCTCCTCAACTATTCCGTACCTCGCGAACTGATCTTTCATGGCCAATATTACCGCTCGTGAACCCGCGTTAGCTAAAGGACTAACTTCGATGAAATTAGAAAAGTAATCAACAAGTATTAGAAAATATTTTTTACGAAACACAAATATATCCGAGCCAACCTTTCTCCACGGTAGACTAGGAACATGATGAGGAACCATAGGTTCTCTCTGTGGGCGGGCAGCGTGCTCGGCGCACGCGGCGCACGCACGCACCGTCCGCTCCACGTCGCGCGACATGCCGCTCCAGAACATGGCGTCGCGCGCGCGCCGCTTGCAGCGGTCGATGCCGAGGTGCCCTTCGTGTACGCGCTCCAGCATTTCCCTACGCAGCTCACGCGGAATAAACACCAAGTTATCCTTAAACAGGACACCTCCTATATACTCGAATGACGTTCTATACGACCAGTGCACGCGGACCGAGGGATCTGTATCGACTCTATAACGCGGCCACCCATACAAAATATAATTTATTAAAATTTTACACTCGGGATCCATGTCCGTCGCTTCCCTGACGCGTTGTATTTTATTGTCACTGAAAGGTGCATTATTTATAACAAAACACGCTTGAGCATTAATTTCGTCCGTTAGCTTGTCGTGCATCGGCTCCGGGAGGGCCGCCCTAGACAACGTATCGGCCAGATACATGTACTTCCCGGGTTTGTAAACAACGTTAAAGTCGTAACACTGAATACGCAACATCATACGCTGTAAGCGTGCCGGTACTGCATCTAAAGATTTTTTAAAAATAGATTCGAGCGGCTTGTGATCCGTTTCGATCGTCACGTCCGCCCTCCCGTACACGTACTGATGAAATCTTTCTAATGCAAACACTATCGCTAGCATTTCTTTCTCGATTTGCGCGTAACGAGTCTGAGTGTCTGTAAGCGTAGCCGACGCGAACTCCACAGGGCGGCCGGCCTGTAGCAGGGCGGCGCCCAGAGCGCACGAGCTCGCGTCTACAGTCAGCAGCACGGGCTCGGCGCCGGAATACAGCGCCAGCACGGGCGCGCTGCACAGCGCAGCTTTCAGCGCCGATACCGCCGCCGAGTGATTGCTCTCCCAGCACCACTCACTACCTTTTTTTAATAAACCTCGAAGCGGATTTGCGATGTTAGCGTAGTTTGGAATGAACCTTGACAAATAATTTGTCATACCTAAAAATCTCTCCAGCGAGCTCCTGTCGCTCGGACTGGGCATGTCTTTGATCGCACGTATTTTATGTACATCTATTTGCATACCCCTTTCACTAAACGTGTGTCCTAAATACGTAACTTGACGCACCTGAAATTCGCATTTTTCTCGATTAAACCTAATACCTACTTCGCGAGCCCTGTCTAAAAGCGATCTCAATCTCGCGTCGTGCTCGTCCAAGGTACTACCGTAAACTATTATATCGTCTATGAATGATTCCACTCCATCCAAATCCTCTAAAATTTGACGAATCTTCGCATGAAACACCTCGCTAGCACAGCTTACACCGTAAGGGAGACGTAGGAACTGGTACCGGCCTTGCGGTGTGCCGAACGTACATAGATCAGCACTCTGGTCGTCTAGCTCGACCATCCAAAACCCCGATCGTGCGTCTAGCTTACTGAAGTACCGGGCCCCGTGCAGCGTGGTGGCTATCTCGGTCAGCGTCGGCAGCGGGTAGTGCGCGCGGCGAATGGCGCGGTTTAGCGGCCGCGGGTCGAGGCACACGCGCAGGCTGCCGTCTTTCTTTGCGGGAAGCACTATCGCGTTCACCCACGGAGTTGGGTGCGTTACCTTTCTTATTATATTCATTCGTTCCATTTTATCGAGTTCCCTTTTCAATTTATCCCTTACACCCATAGGTATTTTACGAACAGGACATACTGACGGCCTTACTTCTTTATCTATTACGATTGAATACTTTCCCGGTAATTTACCTACACCTTGAAACAAATCGCTATATTGATCTATTTTAACGGCAAAAATTCGCTTAATAACGCCTATATTTTCACAGGTATCTTTTCCTAGAACACTTTGACAATCGTCCCTAGATATGATAAATTTAATAATATACTTATTTTGTTTATACAACCATAACATGTCTGAGGACCCCAATATTGGAATATAATTGCCACAAAATGACTGAGCTCGTAGGTCACAGTGTTTTAAATCATTTTAAATTAACTCGGTTTGGATCCCACCGCTGTCACCATGTAGTAAAAGACCATTGCGTGATATAAGACTGTTTATTTAATCCTTTGTTTTTCTTCAATTCCATTTGACAGATGTCGAAATACAAACTAATAAAAAATAAACTTAGTATAGAAACTTATTCTATAACAGCAGGTTGCAAGGAGCCGCTGGATGCTGGCGACTCGAGACTGTTTTGTGTGAAAATCCATGTCTAGACTGTTATGTGCATGAGGCGTATGTCAGCAGTGGACCCCATCGGCTATTATTAATACCCAATACCCGGGAAGACATTACAGTTGCCCAATTCGTCTTCCCAGGCTATACATACATTATAATAATAGATAATTACAAACAAAATTACAAACTATAACAAAAATAACATAAAAGAGAAAAAAAAAAAGAAAGAAAACATTACTAATTTAAATACAAAAACATTAATCAATAACAATAATATACTTAACAATTTAACAAAACATAAAAATTTAATGCCCGAAAAAACGTCAATTCTTAATTTAATGGTTTTTATAAGCATCTGCGGTGGAGAGTGAAAAACGCCCAATTCTAAATTATTACCAGTTAGATCATTGAGCAGGCGCAGCGCAAGCGCTAACGGTGCGTGCTGAGTCACTTTTGTCCTGCCATGCGGTATAACAAATACTGTTTCTAGTATGGCAGAATTACACACTTTTAACAAAGCTACCTTACGCCTTAACTCCAATTTGTCATACCCGGTCATACCAAGGAGAAACAGACTTGGATATATGGTGGGGTACCCAACTGAGTAGCCATATTGCTTCCTGTAGAGCCATCTAATAAATTTGATTTGATTTGATTTGATGATGATGATGTCCTACATTTCATGGTAACTTTATGGGACATGTAGACTAGGAGCTCACCACATGTGTGACGTATGTCGGCAGAGCGCTTCATGTACGCGACGCCGTTCACGGCGGGCGGGCGCGCGCACGGCGAGCTGGGCGAGCAGTGCAAGCGCAAGACGGTGCTCACCACCGCGCACCACTTCCCCTACGTCAAGACCAGGATACAGGTCACGTCATGAATTATTTGATTACAGGTTTTTTTGCGGGATGAAACCTTTGTGTTGATCCAGAGTATCAGACTATCTCAATTCCGAATTTCAGTCACATTGGTTCTGTAGTTGCGGCGTGTGGGTGTAACAAATATACAGTGTTTCGCCTATATAATATTGTGTTATTACACATCCTAAAATATGTCCCTCGTCTTAAAAACATAATTCTTATTGCCCTTGAGAACGATTAAATTAATTTCACAATCTTTTGAATACCAGAAAACTAATATATTTGGAAGGTTTTTATGAAAGGGACATTGAACAAAATTTGGCACAAGAATTATAATCTGGTAAAAACCATTTCCCACAGAATACATACGGATGCTACCGCAAGGAACGGCTTATAGACATACTAAAGAATATTTATTTACTGGCAACTTAACTCTGTGTATAAATTACATATTGGTAGACGCTTTTTAGCTTTTAAAAAAATGTTTGTTAAATTATATAATTAATTATACAGGTGGTGCAACGTACACAAATTATACTGACGCCTATAGAAGTAGCCATTGAGGACATACAGAAGAAGGTATGTGATTCTTATTTTGTTTTTTATCATAATGATTGCATAGTTTTTAATGCCTCACCTTACCAAGAAAATCCCTCTTTATAATGGCGAAAAACGCATGAAAAACGAAAGCAATTTTTAGATTAACGAATTGGCTGCGGCGACCAGTCAGGAACCACCTGATCCGAAAATGCTTCAGATGGTTCTACAAGGATGTATTGGCACTACGGTCAACCAGGGTCCGTTGGAGTTGGCACAGGTTAGTGTTTTATTTAATTATTTTCTGATATACATAAATTCTACGTGTTATATAAAATTGGCCCATATTGCATAAGGTAAAATGGGTAAATGATCATGCTTTCCAAAAAATATTGCATATTGATTGTATTCTGGTTTTTGTTTTTAATAATATTTGTAATGTAGTGTAGACCCACTCCGGGTCTCTCTTTTGTTGATCACTCTTCCCCAAGAAATAGAAAAGAGTACAGTATAAAGAACCATGTCATAAAATGCACAGATCTGCATGCTTCATCCCGACAATTCGGGGCAATGAATAATGATGTAAAGACTCATGTGCTTGAAATTTTATTAACAGGTGACCCTTTAGTATAAAACAGCGATGCTGCTCGACAGCAGAATTAGACGACATTGCTTCTCTAAAAGAGTCTCCTCACTCCTAGGCTAAACTAAACAATTCTCCTAATGTCTTGATAATTAGTAAATGGTTGTGAATTCGCGACAAGGGTATAGGATCCTAGCCCCAAATTCTTCTGCCTCTTCATCATTCTGGTTCTATCTTCATTGCTGTAAGTGTAGCATATAGTGCCAAGACGGCAGAGAGGTACGAGATACTCTGCTCAATTCAATAAGTCCTGCTTATGCGCCTGTGATAGTCAATCATTTTATAAAAGCTGGACATTTGTCAGCAATAGTTATGTGGGCAACTAAGGAGTTTAAATCGTAGGTAGCTATGGAATTTAGCAGGTTCCAAAGCAATACCTTAACCGTCCAATTATGATGGCATAGTTTTGTTATTTTTTCTTTAGGATAATATCAGAATTCCTGTCCCCCAGAAACAGACGCTTGGTTTCTTGGCAACCTTTTGCCAGAGACCTTCAAATGTTTTCTTTGAGACTTCCTATCGCCCAAAGCCAATACTGAAACCGCTAAATTGAATAATTACCTACCTGTGGTAAAAGCATGAGCTGACAATCTTGTATAAAACACCGAAGGTCTAATCACCTGATTCTTACTGTACAACGCGTCCCATGCGACAGGTGTTCCTGGCGCCGGTGGTGGAGGGCACGCAGCCGCCCACCAGACTCACCAACAAACTCAGACTCGCCTTTAAGGACTTCTCCAAGAAGTAAGTGAACGCCACTGAGTTATATAATGATGTCCCCAATTTTATATAGGGAGGACTTAAGGAGATATTTAAATGTAACTAGTTTTATTTGGCATTTAGTTTTTATTTTGGCATGTATTGTTTCATTTGTGATTTGCAGTAAACATTCCGAAGAGCACAAAAGCTAAGAAATATTCCTATTGATCTTCGACCATTTATAACAGGACCTGCCTCCCTGACCGTTACCCCTCTGTCAAAGATCAAAAAACAATGATCTAACACGTTTATAAAAACTGTTGCTATAGAATCGATGTTTCATTGTTGTAATCGTTTTCGTCGTGTAAAGAGCTCCCTAAAAATGCCGGTTTGTGTAGTTGAATGGCATAAAAAACGGCCAAAAACTTGTAGTTTAGTAAAATATGGAGTAATGTTACATTTGTAAGTATTTCTACCATAATCTTATCAAATTTGTAATAAAAACAATTTCTTAAAAGAATCTATTCTTTTACGGAGCAGCGAAAAATCGATCAAGTAATCGAACATTCTATGTATATATTATGTAGATAGTCTAAGCGATGTGTTGGTTAGTCTGTGTAAAAATTACGCGTGTGTGTATTGCGAGTCAAATATACAGTTGTGTGTAGTGTATGGACACAGAATATATTTAATGGTGTTAAATGTTTTCGATGTGTGAGTTTACCTCGTCCCCCTCAAACAACGACAGACTTTTATGTTGGTGTATTTGGGTGCGAAACAGGTCCATAGTCTAAATAGTCAAAGCTATTGATAAGTAAGTCAAGTGAGCGCTTGTTCCGCAGGTGTCACGACGCGCTGCGCAAGAACAAGAACCTGATCAGCAGCGAACAGCGCGAGTACCAGCGCGAGCTCGAGCGCAACTTCCAGCGGTTCACGGAGCGCCTCGCGCCGCTCATCCACGCCACGCCGTCGCATGTCGCGCACCTCACGTGAGTCAGTTAGGTAATATGTCGTAGGTCGCATGTTACGCCTACACCTAACGTGCGACCTACTGCATAACTCTTGAAATCAAATCATCCAATAACGCGGATGCGAAAATATAACATAAAAACAGCGATATTTCCGACTCGGCCGCTCATTCGCCATTTTGTTTTCACATTCGATTTTTTTCATTTCGATGTGTCGTGGGTCGCATGTTAGTTCTTCTGATAAGCAAGGAGCAGCGCGAGTTACAGCGATCCCGTGCCTCGGACAATGGACTCATTCACAATATATTCACATATAGGTTTTGATTTTTATCACACCACTTTTTTTTTAATTTTTGTGTTCAACTTTTTTAGCGTATTCTCAAGCAATTTTCACATAACTTATTTCTGCACCTTTAAAGTAGACTTATGTTTCTCAATATAACCAGAATAACAAAATAATAATTTTATGTTTGCAGAAACGGCATGACCAAGGTCGACTACAAATTACAAGCTTAGATACCACCGCACCACCACAAAGTTGGGAAGTTATACCCCCGTGCCTCGGAGGGCACGTCAAGCATTTGCCCACCAATCCTTTACAAGATGAAAGTCTTGGGTTCGACCCCGGCGGGCTGATTGAGGTTTGCTTACCACCCTACCGGCAAACACGCATTGCCAAGTGATTTAGCGTTCTAATACGATGTCGAGTAGAAACCGAAATTGGTGTGAACCTCATCCTCTTACCAAGTATACCGCTTTCATCTTAGATTGTAAAGAATAAAAAAAAGCCCTCCTTGGAACAGAGTGTTGATTCAAAGTTCCAAATCACCTATTCTCTATGAGGCTTAACTTTTTTTTTTAATCTTTACAAGTTAACCCCTGACTACAATCTCACCTGATGGTAAGTGGTGATGCAATGTAAGATGGAAGCGGGCTAACTTGTTAGGCAGAGGATGAAAATCCACACCCCTTTCGGTTTGAAATGGGCTATTCAAAATAAGTATGATGAATGTGATTTTTGAATCTATTGTTGCATTTATTTTGCGGCACTTTAAATGTAGTATTAATAATAAAAATATTGATTGACTATGTTAGATACTGTAGGTTTTATTCGCTACTGTACACAAGTATTCCTGAAATACAATATATTATATTATGTAGAAGTTGTAGCAAATGTACTATATTATATTTATCTTCAGTATTTTCGTGTAATTTTCTTCATAAGTTTAGATCTGTTGATATGTGTCACATTCATAGAAGTGTATAGGGGGGGGGGGATGCTGCAGTAACGAAATTTTTTGATATGATTGCTATTACCATTAGTAATTACGGTGGATCTTTAAAACCTGCTACCTCCCAAAGTCACGACGGTCCAAACTCCATAATTGGCTACTGTACTTACTTATGGTAGGAGCATGAGCTGACAAACTTTGACCTTTTATAGAATGACGAAGGTCTGAGATTCACGGGCTCTCTGTCTATAAGATATAGTTGACATATCTCAGGATATCTCACTGCACTCATGCTAGCTAGCCATGCTGAAATAAAACATACTGTGAGAACATTTTGTCAGGTTGTATTTGAAATTAGCTAAGTTAATTTATTTGTTTAAAAATGTATCATAAAATAATAGATTTAGGTTTAAGAAGACCAAACTTATCGGTACTTTAAGTACTTATATTATGTTAATAGGCAAAACATACTGACCGTCGTCTGCGCGGTACAGCTCCCCTAGCCAAGTGGCACGTCTATTCTCTTTCTACGCGATCGCTAACGCTTCGAAAACTAGAAAAATGTATGGGAATGAGATTTGCTATCGACAGGTCACGTGATCAAGATCTGTCATTCCCATACATTTTTCTAGTTTTCGAAGCGTTAGCGATCGTAGAAAGAGAATCGACGTGTCACTTGGCTATGGGGGCTGGAGTGCAAGGGTGTGAAGACAGAGGAGAGAGGGTACAGCAGCACTCTTCATTCATTCTTTGTCAGCCGCGTGTGCCCTAAAACCACAAACGCCGCCACCTAAAGCGGCGTTTTAAAGCGTTGATATAAAAAGTATGAAAATTACAGAAGACGCCAATTTGTAGCCGTGGGCTGTGGCGCACCTCTCGCTATCCTCAAACGTCACACCCCGCATATACAGTGCCCGCCACGAGATATTGTGTTTGTGAAGTTAGCAACAAATGACTGCGCATTGAATCACAAACGGCGCGGACGGGGAGTGTTCGCGTCTGTTCGAATGCGCTTACTCATTTTGCAGCTAACTTCACAAACTAAAGATCCGTGGCGAGCACTGTACCTACTGCGCGGATGAGGACTGTGCGCTTAGGGTCGAATTATATACTAGCGAAGCGTTGAAATACACTGATGGACGTTAATTGAGACCTGTGGTCTTAGTCTTGTAGGTATAAAATGCTTTTAATTTTTATAGGATGTTGAAGAAAAAACTCAGAATCAAGAAAATTAAAGAGAAATTTTCATGAATATAAATCCTAAAATAGATGCTTGGTTGTGCAATATCGCTCGCACCAAAAATAATCGTCTTCCAACGAATGTACGCGTCTTTGTTTTTACCTCAAGAGGAATATGTGCATTCAAGAAGTGCATTCAGGAAGATGAGCTGATTCAAAAAAAAACATCCTGTAAAAAAATGTATGAAATTGAAATGTTGAGATAAGGGGCGTGATTTGCATGTTGAGTTTTGGATAATTTCGACTCCACGCTAGTATGAAATGACCCTTGCAAATTACCTACTGCTGAATATTTTTGTACTTACCTAGTTAAAATGTCCCCGTCCTAAAATAGCAGGAACAATTGAGCAACTTTCTAATCTAGGATTAGAATTGCATCAATATTGTGGCAATTCCAATCCTAGATCAGCCTAGGCACTTAGCGAGCTTCACATAGCATATCTGAAATAAATAAATCTGTGGTTTCATTTCTTCATAATAAAGTAATGATTCATATTTTTTTGTTTTATTTATGTAGTTCATTGGAGTTTACTCCTTATGAATCGATTTTTCATATAGCCCTCGGTATGAAAAAATATGGGCATTAAAATTCGATGAACGAATGACAGCGTTACGTTTTTTGTGCGCAACCTATTATGCACACGCCGCGGCCTGCTGCTCCTCGGTTGCGCACCTTTCACTCTTCAGGCGTCAGTATTGAGACCATAGAATTTTGGGTAAGTAATATAGCATTTCGACTGAGGCCTGAGTCAGACAGTCATAGAATTATAATGTACTTTTACCGAATCGTAAATCTACGGACAGTATCGATCGAGATTCTAGACCCATCTACCTTCCAGCCAGTCACCACAGGTTATATTTTATTTATTCCCGTATTCTTACGGAATCAGGAACTACGCGGGCGTCGACTAACGACTAGTATAATTTATGTAAAGTAATGGTAGAAAGGCAACTTGAAGTTTGGCATATAAAATTATTCTTATCTCAAATTCATTGATGATTTCGGTCCCAAAAGCTTACTTTATTATTTAATCTATACTTATAATAAATCTGTATAGAGGTCAATTCTGTATATGAAATATATTTTTAAAATAACTATTATGGGGTGATTAGTGATTGAAAAAAAAAGTATCAGTATAGTGGGAGTTTTCAATATTTTCATACTGTTACTATCACGTTGACGTAAACGCGAAATATGGCATTGAAACAGTACAGTAAAAGTAGTTGTGCAGTAGTGCCACTAGATGGCGCTGTTTCGATTCCTTAGAAATTCGCGTTTACGTTACGTGACAGTAACAGTATCAAACTGCCACTAGGCCCTCTGTATGTTCGTTATAGAAACAAAAACTACTTGACGGATTTTAACGAAACTTGGTACAATTATTCTTCATTCTGGGCATGTTATAGTATGGGAAAACGGGAGAAGTTACTCCATTTTTTAAGCGCTTCCCTCGCGTGTGCAGCCTTAATAAGGAGGATATGGTAGGGTAGGGTAAGGTAGGGGAAGGATAGGGGTAGTTGAAAGTTTACATTGACTTTCACGCGGACTAAACTAAATGAAGATAAGGTAGGGTTGATGGTAGGTATTTACAAATAAAACCAAATAATACGGTTTATTCAATAATTTTATAACTATAATTATCTTATTTTAAATTTTACAATGGCGGGCCATTACACGATAAAGTCTATTCAGTGTAACATGTACTTTTTGTAAATACAGTTTGTATTTAAAAAAGTACATGTTACACTGAATAGCTGTAGACTTTGTTCCAAAGGCAAACGAACAATCGGTTAGGCTTCGTTCGGACTACTTTAGTATTTTAGTCGAGTACTAACGATTTACGAGTTGTAGGCCGTGATAGCTCAGTGGATATGAACTCTGCCTTCGATTCCGGAGGGTGTGGGTTCGAATCCGATCCGGAGCATGCACCTCCAACTTTTCAGTTGTGTGCATTTTAAGAATTTAAATATCACGTGTCTCAAACGGTGATGGCAAACATCGTGAGGAAACCTGCATATCAGAGGATTTTCTTAACTCTGCGTGTGTGAAGTCTGAAAATTCGCATTGGGCCAGCGTGGTGGACTATTGGCCTAACCCCTCTTATTCTGAGAGGAGACTCATTATTATTTAAATTATAGGAGAAAGTCCATATAAGAAACAATCGAAACTATCTTAACCCTTATTTATTAGATGAAAAGTGTTTTATATCAAATTAAGTATGTTATATAGCGAGTAGGTTGCCTAAAAACTTCCTGGCCAAACTATAACCATTATTAATTATTATTATCATTAATGACAGTTTGGCCAGAAGGAGATTTTGATGTATGGTTTTTAAAAAAATAAATTCGTCCATCAAATACTTTTAGCGCAAACGATTGTGGCTGACCGCATAACATTGTGCACTTTTCTAACCGCTTGCATTTAGAACAGAGTACCTACTTACAAATTATTATTCCCTAGGGAAATATTCTCTTCGAATAGAGGAGCCAATAAATGTGATATTAAAATATATCAGTCATTAGTAAAACACCTTCCATTACACCTCAAATCATCGACTCAAATAGCAAACAACTAAAAACTAATAATGTAACAAAGTAATGGATACATTAAATATGTAACATTGAAACCGACACTTAGCATTAAAAATGTTATTTATAAAATATCATTTTTTTTAATAAAAAAATTCAAATAAAATATTTTTCTCCCCATTATTTAATCGCATTTTCTTTTTGTATGAAAGAAGCCGACCGACGTTCTCAGCAGCAAAAATAAAATTCATATTTGAAACTTAATACATTGCTCAATTACAAGAAAACAATGAGGAAATTTTATTTAAGAAAAATTAGAAACCTAAATAAATTTTTAATGCACACTGGCAAGTATTATCATATTTAACTGAAGGTACCCTAAGGTCAAAACAATGAAACGAAATTTACACCATGAAACATGTGAATATATAAACATCAATATCTAAAACTATCATAATTATTATAAAAATAATAGATCTAAAGTAAACGCAAAGGATTGCGGCAATGTTGTTATAAATTCCAATGAATTCATTGGGAATTTATTGACTTATATCATACTTTTTACAATCTATTCCTATTTTGGAATTGCAAATAGAATATATTAAGAAGAAAAAAAATACAAAAATACTAAGTTTTCGTAATACTTAATCAGAAAAATCTTAGTATAATTTTATAAAACCTAAAAATCTTTAATCAATCAAAACTATGAAATAAATTTTATAATCATTGAAGTATCCCTAAAGCATATAATGCTTTTTAGGTATACTTCAAATAAAGAAAACAATAGAGAAACCTTATCCTTTCACTTTGTTCTCTGCCAGACAGCTGATGGTCAAACCATTTTTCCAGCCAAAAAAGTATGTAGTCAAAAACACTAAAAAAAAAAATCATTTACAGCACAATATCTCTGACACTTTTCCCAAATTTTTTTTTACATCTGCTTTATAGCTTGGCAACTTCGTTCGTAACACTCCCGATGTTCCGCACAGGCCGGGGTGCGTGTAGCGATAAATGAAAAACCCACGACTGATGCACGTCGCACGCACGATTTCACACCCGAACAGTCTTACCCCCGTCGCCCGCATATCATGGGAGTGTTAGCAACAAACTTGCCAGACTATGATTAGTTTCTTTGAGTATCGTTACACCAAAATTTTTGTGAAAATTGTGGCACTTTTCCCGCACAACACATCAAGTTACGTACATATGTACATAGTCACACAAAATGTCTTTCAAATTAGTTGGAACTTTGTATTTAATTGAGTCACTCGGTGTCTGCCGGAGTGTGCCAAGTTAGCCTCTCTTCATAGAATGCAATGACCTGGAAGAATAAGAAGAAAGTCAACATTTTAATCATCTTGAAATAAAAATTCTAAATACATAGTTAAGTTACCGGTTTGGAAGGTATTTGTGATTTTGTAGGCTTCTTCATCTTCTTCTTTTCGCAGTGTGATTTAGCATTTCAGTATGATGTCGTGTAGAAACCGAAAGGGGCGTGGATTTTCATCCTACTCTGAACAAGTTAGCCCACTTCTATCTTAGATTTCATCATCACTTACCATCAGGTGAGATTGTTGTCAAGGGCTACCTTATAAAGAATAAAAAAAATAAAACAACAACCTGCTGTGGACACTTGACATTGGCAACTTTGGCAGGAACCAGCTCTGCCTCATCTGTGTCTGCCCACTTCACCAGGAACATCAGCTCCCCAGTGGCATCCGAAGCTCCTGCAAATGTCACAGAAAAATTATTATTATATTGATAATGTGTGAATGTAGCGACCGTCCTGCTCCGTAGCTAGTATATTACTGATGACACAATGAATTGACACTCGTTATACGAGTATACTACAATTATGGAAGAAAATATTTTTTTTAAAGTTTTGATTAATAAAAGTTTAGTTACTTTGGATTTGAATTATTAACAATTACTTACGAGTATATACTAAATTTTGAATGTCATTGAATTTTAAATTTTTGTCAAACTAAAGGTATTACCAAAAACTTATCTCAAAAATAGTTCTGCTTTTTATTCAATAGCTCGCAACCACTTTTTAATGTCAGTGACACAAAAAACCACAGTTTGTAATGTTTTTCCACCTGAGAACTCCTACTGGAAGGGACAGAACACTAATCCAAAAATTCTAATCAGCTACCTACCAATTATCTTTTCTGCTTTAAGTCCTTTATCAAAGCCAGATTTCCCTTTGTCATCTTTCTTGGCTTTGGTTTCTCTGTGGTCATCGGAGGAGACACTGGTGCCGCGGCCCCGACGTGCCGCTGAGTTGTTGTCCTCGGAGGAGTCACGCCTGCGTTTCTTGCTGCGATTGGTAGTGGGTTGCTCATCAGCTTTTTTAGCTTTGGCCTGTAAATTATTTCAACAATAACTAAATCAACATTAGTGATGTCAAATGAATTAAACAAGAGGAAGAGAAGGTGACGGCCTCCGTGGCGCAGTGGTATGCGCGGTGGATTTACAAGACGGAGGTCCTGAGTTCAATCTCCCGCTGGGCAGATTGAGATTTTCTTAATTTGTCCAGGTCTGGCTGGTGGGAGGCTTCGGCCGTGGCTAGTTACCACCCTACCGGCAAAGACGTACCGCCAAGCGATTTAGCGTTCCGGTATGATGCCGTGTAGAAACCGAAAGGGGTGTGGATTTTCATCCTCCTCCTAACAAGTTAGCCCGCTTCCATCTTAGACTGCATCATCACTTACCATCAGGTGAGATTGTAGTCAAAGGCTAACTTGTAAAGAATAAAAGGTGGGTGGAGAAAATACTGATCATGGAAATAATGAAAAGCAAAGAAAAAGTATGACCATTAAGAGAAGAGTCTACAATATATCTATCCCATATGGAAGCGAATCTTGGTCCCTTACACATAATCACAGAGAAAACCTAGCTAAGCGTCAGAGGGCAACAGAGAGAACTAGCTGGGAATAAGATTAACTTACAGAATCACCTCAACTATGATAAGAAACAGAACCAAACTTACTGCTATATTCATGAAAGAATTGACCACTTGAAATGGTGTTGGACAGGTGATGTTACACTGCAAGACTGAAATATGGAGCAAGCAGGTAACACTCGGGTACCCAAGATATGGTACCAGACGTCTAACAAGGCGGGAAGATGGCATGCGCTTAACTCTGGGGCCTGGCTGGACTGTAGCCGACAGGGTGTAGTTGAAACAGTTGGAGTAGGCCTATGTCAGGAGGCACTACAAACAGTGGGACATTAAAGTTTCAAACACATATTTTAAGTATATAGGCTGTTTAGAATAAACAGCTATTTATTTATTTATTGTGAGTCAATGTGCAACATGGGTGGCTTGCTAAACTTTAAAGCAAGCCCAGCCGACTCAAGTGACTTTAGTGGAGACCTGCACCAGGTACAGAAACAAAGAAGATAATGCATTGACTGATTGTTTCTAAATGGAAGTGATATTCCTATTGAAAATAATAACAAACAAATATTTTTCATTGTTTTACAATATTACCAAACCCTTTCAATTTCACTTTTATCCACAAAAACTCCATTTAAATAACACTTTCAAATTTGTGGAATAAATTTTGAGCAATTTTGAGTTAAGTTCATTTCATTCACTCTCTGAGTTAATGGAATATACTTTCTCTGAGGCTGTTTTTCAATTCAAGAACAAATAACACATTTACTATGTTACTGATTTGTGAATTACCTCCTTCTCCTTCCTACTGTCCTCAAAAGTTTTGATCAACTCCTCACAGTCCAGGTTATCTTCTGGCTCCCAAGTACTTTCCTCTTCCTTGTAGCCCTTCCATTTCAGAAGGTATTGTACCTATAATATATTACATAAAATTAAAAAAATATATAAAAATATACAACCAATTTCAAAATTACAAATGTGAAAAATTACATTGTATTAGCTATCTCATAATCAGTATGAAGGCGATCTGTAAATCGGGAGTTTAAATGTAGAAGTGTTTAATAGCAGTAATAGTAAGTGTAGAAATCGACTAGCATTAAAACTTTGTAAATACATTCGTAAATGTAAATATGGCAGCCGCCAGCCGGTGTTTTTCGAGACATGTATAAGCGAATAATTCCGACAGCATACTTGCTAATTAATTGCAATTGCATGGCTAAATTCCGTCCTTATTTCTCGTAAGCGATTACCGAAGAAATAAGTAAATAATAATAGAAATCAATTCTAGACCAACCTTTCCTTTGACAATTCTTTTGTTCAACACTTTTTCCACGACGTACTCTTCCTCACTGGACCCGTCGGTAGTTTCATTTTTCCCCTTTCCCATTTTTGTCATGAGGAAAATAAATCACTGTTTGTTCAAAAGCAAGCTGAAAAATTGGAAATAACCACTAAAATTGCGGCTTCAGCACTTCGACAAATTCTCGAAAAACAAAATGGCGCGCGCGTCTCGTATCGTATCTCGCACAGATTATTAGATCTCGGCCACAGAATACTAATACTGATCTCCTCAGACCAATTATAGTAAAAAACGTCCGTAATCAATAATTTAAATACTGCATTTATGAATATATGCATGTGGATATGGACACTATGTGGATAGTCTAAGCAATGTCACAGTAAATATGCAAGCAGTAGTTTGACTTCATACTAGAGGTCGAAACGCGAGCTATACCTCAATTTCAATTTCAACTTACTAGTTAAATAGATTTTATTAATTAGAAATAAGACTAACTCACTAACATACTAAACTTAAAACAGATACACTAACAATATACTAACATAGAAAAAAAAAATTAAAACTGTTAGTCTTATTAATTGAAAAACTTGTTTAATGTAATAATGTAAGGAATAATAAAGGCTTTGAAATTGAGAAAAACATAAGGGATTAAAGGGCTAACATAATCTACGGAACCCTGTACGGAAAATGTTTTCGATGTGTGAGTTTACCGCGTCCCCCTCAAAAAATTACAGACTTAACACCATTAAGTATTTTCTGTGTCCATACACTACACACAACTATAAATTTGACTCGCAATACACACACGCGTAATTTTTACACACACTAACAAACACATTGTGCACAGTAAAAATATATACAAGCAGTATACTCGGCCGTATTTTTGAAATAAATACTTACAGCGCGCGGTACGTAAACATGTGATAGGGCTGCCTGCCTCCAGCATTTTAATTACATTTGCCAACTTTGTATTTCCATTTAGTTTTGTGATTGTAAATATACTTTTTTTATATAAACAAATAAAATATTTTGTAAATTGTATTAAAATAGGATGTGACCAATAAAATTTGTGATTTAAATAAGGCTGATACTAATCAATGACCTTGAAGGATAGGTCGTATTCATATGTTTATTTTGGTGATGCCATCTAGGTATTACCTCTACACTACGTGACGGGACGGTACGGTGGTCAGGGCTCCAGAGTGAGAAACCTCCTCACAATACGCGCCGTCTCAAGAATCACTGCCTTTTGTATCCGACTCTTGATCCAACAGTTAAGCGAAAGCTTCTTAAGGTGTTGGTCGAAGCTTTTCGCTATAAGACCACTGACTGAAACAACTATCGGAACAATAATAGTTGACTCAACATTCCACATGGAGGTGATCTCGTGAGCAAGGTCCTTTTAAGTATTTTGATACTTTTTCCTTTTCGGCTTTAACCAGATTATCGTCATGTGGAACTGTAATATCAACAATTATTGCACGACGCACTGACCGATCGATTAGCACTATATCAGGTCTATTGGCTACAATATACCTGTCAGTGATAATCGTTCGGTCCCAGTAGAGCAATGCACTGCTATTTTCAAGAACTGACGCTGGGTCGTACCTATAGTAAGGCATCTCAAAATCGATAAGGCCATATTGAAGAGCATGCTGTTGGTGGATTATCTTGGCTACTTGATTATGTCTGTGCGAGTATTCGCCGTTATAGTAGTTTCTCGTCTTTATAACTTCGTCCATAATTGCACAGACAAAACCGTCGGTTTAGTATATTGTTAGTGTATCTGTTTTAAGTTTAGTATGTTAGTGAGTTAGTCTTATTTCTAATTAATAAAATCTATTTAACTAGTAAGTTGAAATTGAAATTGAGGTATAGCTCGCATTTCGACCTCTAGTATGAAGTCAAACTACTGCTTGCATATTTACTGTGACATTGCTTAGACTATCCACAGATTAAATACATAGAATATTCGATTACTGATCGATGTTTGGCTGTTTCGTCAAAAGAATCGATTATTTTTATAAATTGTTTTTATTAAAAATTTGATAAAATTAAGGTTCAAATACTTTGAAATGAAACGTTACTCCATCTTTTACTAAACTACAAGTTTTTGACCGTTTTTTATGCCATTTAACTACACAAACCGGCATTTTTAGGGAGCTCCTTACACGACGAAAACGATTACAACAATGAAACATCGATTCTGTAGCAACAGTTTTTATAAACGCATTAGATCATAGATTTTTGATCTTTGCCAGAGGGGTAACGGTTAGCGGACCACGTCCAGTTATTAATGGTCTAAGTATAATCTAACAAACTATAGTCTCTGTCTATATGTTGTCATTCAGTTTTTATTTCGTTATACTCTATGGTTTCTAGATTGACATTTAATGTCAAAACATTCAACAAGTTATCGCCCGCAATCCGCTGGTATTTCAGTGCAGTTCAGTTCTGTTCTGTTGACACTTGGTCTTGATTGCTGATTAAAATTGTCGTGGTCCGACTGACGTATTCGTACTCGTACTCGTAGATCGTAGTCGTGAAGTGTCGAATGTGAACGCGTAGCGTGTAAATCGAACTAAAGTTTAACAAGTGAATCGTAATAATATTCGCATATTTTCGATTGTTATTGTGCATTTTAATAAAAACAAACAAACTCTATTAAAACCAAGTGTTTTTGTGAAAGTTAAGTGAACATTATAGCACATTACAGAGTTTAATTGCTAAAAGACTGCAAGATAACAAGTTTTTGTGTCGATTTGAGTGGTTTCAAATTGACTGACGTCACTAGAAACGACCAATCAGTAGGCGCCGAAGATTATGTAGTAAATGCGTGTTTGTTTATAATTTTATAAACAACTGTTGGTGGAATCAGATGTTGAATGGGGACCACGTGAGCTGCAATTATGCTTTTAAAATGTACCGCAGATGGAAGAAGGATCAAAGTCAACGGGGCACCGATCAACCAAGGCAATGTGGCGAGAGGTATGAATACTTTTTATAATGTTATTTATTTCACTCTACACCCGACAACCAGACGCCTTATAAGACATGCCCTTGACTCTGTTCGCAAAACTAAAAATACTTATTATGTTCCTGCCTCATATCGTTTGTCGTTACAGTATTAAATACACCGTTTTAAATAATATGGCAATCAAAGCAAAGCAAAGGTTTTATATAAAGACAATTAGCCTACTTAATTTTTATTCGTTAATAATAATACTTATACAAACAATTAACAGAATAATTATCGCTAAATTAATCTTAATTATCTTAACCTAATCCTTAATCGATGTTTGTGTAAATGGGCCCTTCCTTGTCAATGTCAAAATAAGGTGTCACAGACGAAATACTATTTTTTTAAAATTAGAACAGCAAATAGCAGTCTTGCTCTGTCTACTGCGACTGAAATGGTCTAAGTAAATAATTAATAATATTCTAAAACATTTATTTTTAAATACTTGTTTTTTTATTGTTATAAATGATGATAAATTTTAGTTTTTGTTTAACTTAAATCCCCTTTTTTATGCGTTTAAAATGGCAGAAGAAACTCAAATAGTAAAAAGGAAATTCTCTAACGCCAACCACACACGATCAAGTTCACAATGCAAGTAAGAGCACCTTTCTATGATAGTCATATGTCTGGGCGCTTTTAAGAATGTGGCAGTAAAAAATATCGAAATATGATTATGGGTATGTCGATATTTGTTTCACTACCCAAACCCTTATGCGTCCTGCAGATTTAGCGGTAAACTGGATCGTCATTGTCTGGCATAGTCCAAGCAGTGTAAAGCCGGAGGATTAATTCCAGTCAGTAAATGACTAATGCAACTGTCACTGAAATGTTAGTTTTCTTGTAAAATGACATGTCATGTAAAATGACAGTTGCACTTGTCATTTTACTGACTGGAATTAATAATCGAACTATAGGTACGAATCGTAATTGTAGATGTTGGACTAACCGATGCTGTTGTGTATTAAAACAAATAATTTACAAATTAAACTAACAAACGTTCATGTACAAGTTATTATCAGAACCTAATTACGCAAAACGATTGTTTACTAACCGTACATACCTACCTACTGTTAGCTATTTATTTCCAGATAAGTAGATATTACTTTTCGAAAGGCGTGGTTGCTAGTTACTAAAACGCAGTTATTTTACATAAGTAGCTACAAAGAGGCTATAAACACTTTAGTAGATGTTTCTCCCATCTTTACTTGCCCAATCGGTCCTGACGTCCCTTTGAGGGATCCAAATTCCTTGGTGAGACATTTCGATCTCTCTGTGTTTCTAACTCTCGGGTTCGACACGGGCAGAGCTTCTGTCCCAATAAGCTAGCAAATACACAATCTGTAGGCATAGTACGCGACCCACAGCATATTCCGTGAGGGCAAAATTACATAAGATCGTCCAATAACGCCGAACAGGTAATAATAATCCGTCCGTCCACTGGTAAACATTGGCCTTTGCGAGAGCCCGCCACCACACACGATCCTCCGCCTTCCTCATCCAGCCCCTTCCCATTACCTTTCTAATGTCGTTAGAGCATGTAGCTAGATTGGTCCTTCACTGCGTTTGCGTGTACGTGATCTCCACTCCAGGACAGGTCTGCCCCAGCAGCCATCTGTTCTGCGACAAATATGGCCCGCCTACTGCCACTTCAGTTTACTAATCCTTTGGGCTACTCGATTAATTTCGTACTCCTTCGGATTTCGTCCTTCAGAAACACTCCTGACATAGCCTCTCCATAGCTCGCTGAGCGACTTTGAATATGTGGATAAGGCCAACCGTCAGTGTCCACGTTTCCGCTCCTTACGTCATGACACTCATTGAAGTCTTCAGACTTTGGGGTATTGACGATTTGATGACCCGACGCAATTTCCCAAATGCTGCCCAACCAATCTAAACTCTTCTGCCAACCTCCTTGTCGAAGTTATTCCTACCAAGTTGTATAATTTGACGAAGAAACTGTTGTATTCCTGTACAACTTTGATGCTGACATTATCGATAATTATATCATCGTGATGAGGTTGAAAATGGTCGAATCTTCGGCAGAGGCGATTGGTAATCACCCTCGAAAACAGCTTGTAGATGTGGCTCAGAAGTGAGATGGGTCTGTAATTTATCAGTAACCTTTTGTCTCCTTTTTTTAAAAAGAGTAGGTACAGTAACACTCCTGTTCTTATGATATCGCTCTCTATATCTGGCTCTGTTGCCGTTAGTCGATTATGTACATTTTCTCTTCACGAGAGTTGTGTCATGGGCATGTTAGGCCTAGAGAAAAAAAATTTGGTACCTCCAAGGAAAAAAAACTGAAAGTCTGTCTGTCAAGATCACATCAAAATCTATCTTTTGATATATATTTATCTAGGGAAATTAAAATCGCTAAGGTCCGATTGCGGCTAAAAAGATTTGCGTATCTTCGGTATCATGGAATAGATACAGTATGTCTTATGATAGGAATTTTTAACTAAATATAAAACCCATGGTGTATGTACTCGTAGGTACCTAGTACTTCAAGCTTTAGTATTTGAATTAATGGAACGCAATTTCACTTACAAGGCCGAAAGCCGAACACATTTTCAAATTAAGCAAATTGCCGCTATTTCCGTCGGGCAGCTTTGGTCGTCTAAATAAATCGCACGCTGTCCTCTGGGAAATCGGAGCTCGCCTTGAGGACCGTGGAGGTTATGTGGGGAGACCTTTCCGCAACTTTAGAAAGTAATATAATGTCGTGAGGACTTTATCCACTTGAAAACCAATAACTAGAGAACAAATCGACCAACTCTGGTTCCAGTGGTTTTATTATTGCGAAGTTCGGTCGACATGAGACTTCTCAACCAGTTGACCTACTTTTAAAAATGGGACAAGTGTGAGTTGAATTGTAATGTAACTTCGTACGCACAATATTGAGTGATTTAATGAGTGAGTGTTTTACCATGAACTTCTCGTCGATTTTCTCATAATCTATAAATAGAAAATAAATTTCTGCATTTAAGTTCAGTAATTTGAGATAAAAGTGGGGATGATCAATTATTGTCTATTTTCTTGAGTAACTTTGAAAGTACCTACTTATTTGTTTTAAAGTTATAGATATACCTACCTACTTTAGATCTAAACACAATACAAATTATATTCTATTTGTCTCATCTTTGATTTGTCACAAATGCAATTTGCAAAAAAACTTCTTTAATTTTTCAATTTTGCTTCTCTAAAGTAAACCCCCGCTCCCTCCTCCCCCCCCCACGTTCACGCGTAACTCACAGCGAGTAGATATTTGTACCAAATTACAACTTAAACGGTCTACACATTCTGAGATTATTGACTATGACGGCGTAGGTACAAACAGACATAATATGTGTGATCCTACAAATGTTCCGTTTTTCAATCGAACGTACAGAACCCTACAAACCTGTCAACTGTACCATTCCTATTAAATGAAAAATATAATCTATCTATGAAACTATGTTCAAGGTGCATAAATGATTGGCGGGTACAAGAAAGTTGTTCGGTTATACCGTAGCGTGCGACAGGGCCGGACCACGTAGCATGAGTATCTAGCTATAGCTAGGGCCTCTTATGAGGGCCCAAGCCTGCTCAGTACTTCTTGAGCTTAATAGTTAGTATTATTGAGTTGTAGTATAAAAAAATTAAGTTTACTAACAAACGCCAGGGAATATTTTAGTGTAGATTTTGTACTTGGTTGAGCTCTAACGAGAACTATTCATTACTTTTATATTCTAGAAAGAAACATTAACAAAATTGTAACTAACTAACTTCATAGTGAATAACAATACAAATGAAATACTTCCACTTACAGTTTTTTTTTTTTTTATTGCGAAAGAATACAATATGGAACTTAAGCTAACTTATCCTAATAACTATACAAATCATGCCCACGTGGAATGGTGGCAAGAATACTGGCTGCATTTCCGCGCTGGATAGCCAGGCTGATCCTTTGCGCAAAAAATGAGCCAGCCCTTCTGTCACCAGTCGAGGCAACTAGCCGCGGTGAAATTATTCGATAAAATTTTTTGGCACTGCGACTCCATGGCCCAAGGGTCTCCACAGTTCAAACTCTAGAGATGAATACAACTTGGATCGAGATTTTCTAAGGCGGAAACTCGCTGGTGTAGTTGAAAGTTACTACTACTTATAGAGATGACGTTTTTCATGAGTTTTTGAGGTCTCACCTGTGCGTGAAGGTCGCATGTACACAACATTTTTAATAAAAAATTGCGTGTATATGCGATATTTGTATGATAGCAATCTATGTTTGCTATATATCTATTAATAAGTATCTATGTTGTAATATATGCAGTGTCTGTGATTATGATAGCAATAGCTTCGTTGCAAGAACTAATCAGTGAAGGAATTCGTATTTTTGGCTTCTAGAATAGTATTAGACAGTGATTGATAAGGAACTAGAAACAAAGTCGACTTACAAGTCATTCCAGAAGCTAGTTAATCAAAGGCCCATTCGATAGTGCTCGTAAATGCTTGCTTGGCGCGCGCTTGAATTCGCCACTGTCGTGCATGCGAAATTATGTACTAACATTGTAAGTGATGGTTATAATTACAGTGCAATCTGCTGGTTCCGTCAACTGGTTGTAAAAAACTAAGTATACACAACAAGAGACCAACGACCGACGGATTATTTATTCAATGCGAACACAATAGCTTGTAACAGCACTTACTACACGCGGTCTACGATTTATTTATTTTCCTTCGCAGCGTGCATTGACACCTGCGTTATCAATATTAAAAAATAATAACCTACTAAGTTAGTTGTTTATCTGTTACGTGGGCCACGTGCGTAGGTCGACAAGTGCTTATGTGAATTTTTAATTTATTGATAAGTTAACGTATGTTTGCAATTTCACCTGATATGATATAGATTTACTTAAATGACGGTGCAGATATATAAACGCGTGTTTTTTTACAAGTAATTTAACCCCTCTGACTATTTTAACTACCAATTTAATCTAATCTCATCATCAGCTGCCACTTCAAACTGAAGTTTTTCAGACGGAGAAAACTTTTCCGATCACTTATATTTTCCAGCTGGCTGTAATTACTCTTGGTCCACTCCTTAATATAGTCCGACCGTTTACGTCGATGTCGCCCTAGTGTCCTTTTACCGACTATCTTGCCTTCTAGGATGAACCTGGAAAACTCGTAGAGGGGTCCTTACCGACTATCTTGCCTTCTAGGATGAACCTGGGAAACTCGTAGAGGGGTCCTTACCGACTATCTTGCCTTTTAGGATCAACCTAGGAAACTCGTAGAGGGGTCCTAACCGACTATCTTGTCTTCTAGGATCAACCTAGGAAACTCGTAGAGGGGTCCTCTTTGCAAATGTCCGAAAAATGCAACCTTCCACCTCATTAGAGTTGTCATCAGCTCGCGCTTGCAAGCTCTCTCCAACACTTGAGCATTGGAGACAAAATATTTCATTAGATATTGATATGTAATCTACGAGTGTAATAAAATAAAATCGTGTTAGTTACACTATTTATATTTCAAGAACGGATTAACCGATTTGGCTTATATATATATATATATCTTCTACTATATAAAAATAAGTCGGGTTTTCCTTCTTGACGCTATAACTCCAGAACGCACGAACCGATTTCGACGGTTTTGCATTCGTTGGAAAGGTCTCGGGCTCCGTGAGGTTTATAGCAAAGAAAATTAAGGGTAGGATAGGAGTAGGGTAGGGGTAGGGTACGGATAGGGTAGGGATAGGGTAGGGTGGGGCTAGGGTAGGGGTAGTTGAAAGTTTACATCGACTTTCACGCGGACGAAGTCGCAGGCGTCCGCTAGTATATATATATATATTTGGTGTTGGGGGGGGAGCTTAACCAGGAGACGGACATATAGGATACTTAGAGGTAGGGGTAGGAAAGAACTGCACATAAGTCAAAGCGAAGCTTGACTGGGTCCGCTAGTCGATATAAAATACTATATCTACATCAAATCCGTACTGCAAATTCTTACTGAAAAATTCTAGGAGGAAAAAAGCTATGTATTCTACAGCCCGACCCGGGTCTTGGTGATCCAAAAAGACATCGGCTAACCATTGGACCTACGAGGCAGTTAAACGCTATACAGGTTGCTCGGGATATTTCCCTTAAATAACTTCAAGGTGTTAAAAAAATAAAGCTTTTTATGTTTTCTTACAAAGTAATTCATAATTCATAATTCCGACTATCCATGTAACACACGCCTTAATCTATCCTTGCATTTAAAATACGTCAAACTTGGCTTCATAATAATTATAAGGATGCGTAGGACACATTTTAAGATCTATTTACAAAATAAATATTATTTACCCCGAAAATATTAATTTTAGAACACATGTTCCTTAAACATTTTTAATTAATTTTAGGTAAAGAAGTTAGAAGAACCCCAGAGTTATGGAAAAAGTATTAATTTTAGAACACATACATGTTTCTTGAACATTTTTAATTTTAGGTAAAGAATATAACCCCAGAGTTATGGGAAATACTCCTGAGCACTCTGTATATACTATCAAATAAATATAAGTACGCCCCGGTCCACATCAGTAATCGTAAACCAACAAACAGATTAATTATATCCGATAGCCGCATTTAAAATATATTAAAGGCTGTTTGTTTGTACAGGCCGGGCTTATATATCGGTCAATATTATTGGTTTTTAGATCAAAGGAGCCCCAGATTGGTCGGTTCCGGCACTGGCTGGAAAGCGTCTACAGACGAGCCGACTTGTCGGCTGCGGTTTTAAATTGGCCGTGGATTGGCACGTCTTAAATACGCTACATATTATAGCTTACTTCGTAACGAACAATTCAATTAATGCGTCCGATCCGATATGCACAATTTTATACAAAAAGCGTTACGTTTTTGCGCAAAGTCCTCTGTGCATCTTTCACTTTGACATCATGAATCACTTGAGGAGTGAACTCAAGTCGTGCACAGAACGGACATACATAAAAATGCACACTTTTTTCTGATTGAGTATTTGTCACTAGATTACGTCCTTGAATAAAAATTACATGTGATATGACCCAACGTGAATAACGCTTAGAAGGCTGTTACTATATCAGAAAATAACTCTGTCAATTCTGAGCGGTATAATCTGTTTCACCGTGACCGGACTCAACTTTCGCAAGCTTTCGGTTAACGCGTAGAAAAGCTCTGCGAAAATCTCAGACCAATTATAGAAGGACCTGTATCGCACTCATGGTCATGAACAAAATCGTCTGTCATTTTCTGAAGAAAACGAGCTTAGATTTGGTATATATCTTGTGCTAAACTAGAAGTTTTTGCCCGTTTTTTTACACAATTCAATTACACAAAAAGGTATTTTTACGGAGCTCGTTAACCGACGAACACGATTACAACTATTAAACATCGATACAATAGAGACAGTTTCTATAATCGCATTAGATCGTTGATCATATACTTTGACAGAAAGTAACGTTTAGCGAGGCAGGTCCTATACAATAATTGGTCTGAGGCGAAAGTAGAGTCCGAGTACGAGCAACGTCAAATGAAGCGTCTCTCGAGTCGTTTCCTGTGACACTCAGACTTGTGGGTCTGAGATGAGTGCATTCAAAATTCAAAATTCATTTGTTTCAATTAGGCTTAGTTTACAAGCACTTTTGAAAGGTCAAGATTATGTCATAATTTAATTTAATCTTATGGTGGTGATAATAGTCGAAAACTTAAAATTAAAGTTACGAGGGTTCCAAACGCGCCTTGGTCCGAGAAGAGCCCTATAGTTTACACATCGCTCTCTTTCGACTCATTGCAACATAAGAGCAGTTTTTTTTGTAAATATTGCTCTCTTTAGTTACGATTGGACGAGAATATGAATACACGCTTATCTCGTTATTTTGAGATGCGTATTACTGCCGCTTGGGCCGCCTGGGCATAGAGTGACACTGGTACCTATCTGAGTACCTGAAGAGATTTGTGTGCTGAGTGTAATCAGTTCTGACTCCTGGCTGTGACAATTTGCTACTATGTATGTGAATTCACAACACATTAAAAATGAGGGTATAAATCACCAGTCATTTCACACCTAATAATTAGTATAATTAACTTGTTCTTAATTTAATGTAAATAAATTTGATTCATGAGCTTATAACAATTAACTATATAAATAAACCATACATAATTTAAAATAAATAAGTTATGAAATGACATGCGTTTTCTACCTTTATTTCTAAATTCGTTGTTGGTAAAAGTACTCATCAAGAAAGGCTGTATACGAGGTGTTCGCATCCAATATATTAGACTGAGAGCCTGTGTGGTTAGACGTCAGATTTTATAAAAGCTGAAAGTTTATCAGCCCCTCCTCCAATCATAGATGAGTATTAAGTAGGACATGTAGGACCGTGGTGACTTTGAGGAAGTTAGAAGATTTGTTATATTATAAAATGACGAAGATCTGGCAATCACATGCTTCTTAGTCCAATAGATAGTTGACATTGACTTGAAGCCGAACCTTGCTAATGCGTAAGATAAACAAACCGTAAAACATACTTATTTGTGCTATTAAATCTATTAGTAGCGCAAGTCATAAACGCTTATTATTACAGCCACAAATTCTGCATACTCGAAATTCTCTTTGATTTGGTTTAGACCAACTTTTTGTGAAAGCATCACTCAGAACAGGCATGCATACTAGTACCTACCTTCAAGTCAAACGCGCTTTCTGACTTCGCGCTGTCCGGTGGACTTACAAGACAGATGTCCTGATTGAGGTTTTCTGAATTGGTCCAGAGCTACTGGTCAAGTGGCTGGTAGTTACCAAACTACAGGCAAAGACGTAACGCCAAGTTCCGGTACGATGCCGTGTAGAAACCGAAAGGAGTGTGGATTTCATCCAACCCTAACAAGTTCCCGCTTCTATCTTAGATTCCATCATCACTTATCATCAGGTGAGATTGTAGTCAAGGGCTATCTTGTAAACAAAAAATTGAAGTCTACTGCAGAGGTCAAGCTCTCTCCTGTAGAGAGAAATGTAGAGCTTAGACCTGCTGCATCTAAATAGTCCCGAATAAAGGTATAGTGATAATGTTTGCCTGTAACAATAGCTGCGTGCCCTCGAAGAGACAGCGACCTAACACTACAAACTTATTACAGCTCGTACGGAATACCTTGACACCTGGCTCGAATGACGTTCGTACTTTGTATGGATGTGTTTGGTAGCCAAGTGTCGAGTTAATGCGCACGGGTATAGGTACATAGGATGGAAAAAACAATAAATTCAGACAACGAATAACTAGTTGCTACTATATTTTTTTACGTTTCGCAGACAAAAAAGTACCTATAGGAAGCTAGAGAATAGAATCAATAATAACTTGGAAAAATTGATTTTAGCAACCGAGGATTATTAATTAAACCTTGATAAATTTCAAAATGGCGGCCAACTAGATGATGATATTGATTATGAGATTACAATTCTAGCTATTTTCCAGCCTACCAGTAATAATATTTCGCAATACCAATAAACAATCACTTCGTCTTAGTCTTCAGGCGAAGAAAGTTTCTGTTATCCCTTTGTCTGGGTCTGTTTAAAATAATGAATATCATTACTTTTTAAATAAGTACTTTCAGTAGTGTTAATAATTTTAAAGGTTTTTGTATGACTGAATGAGAAATCAGGAGAACCTTAAAAAATCCAGTCACCGACATAGCTACTCGTAGTAAGTCGCGAAGTCGCAAAGCTGAAGTGGAAATGGGCGGTGCATATACTTCAAAAAGCCGATGAATTGATCTTGAGACAGAGAATCTCAAGGCGCTGGAATGGCGATCGCCACTGTCCAGTGGCGGGTCGCCATTTCAGCCCATTACCACCTACTGGGCTACAGGGATGCCATGTCCAGCAGTGGACGTCCATCGGCTGACAATTTCGGTGATAACTTTTCGGCTTACTGCTGAGCTCGAGTCTCAGTCTCAGAATGAGAAGGGTTAGGCCAATAGTCCACAACGTTGCTCCAATGCGGATTGGGGGATACATACGCGGAGAATTGAGAAAATCCTCTGGTATGCAGGTTTCCTCACAACGCTTTCGCTCACCGTTTGAGACACGTGATATTTAATTTCTTAAAATGCACACAACTAAAAAGTTGGAGCTGCCACTGAAGATATCCACTGGGCTATCACGACGGCACAACGCTGTTGTGAAAAACAGAAATGTGAGTCACACCCAACTTTTAGTAGTACGGTACGCTGGCAGTGTTTTCTATACTTAAAGAGTTACAGGGCACTTGTAGTGTGTTGTTATTAAGATTTGTGTGGGTTCAACCAACAGCCCAGTCATATGACCGGCGCATGCGCGGCAGTAAACAGGCCGCAGCGCCTGACCCGTGTATCTGCGCTGATAACACCACTATCGCGCCGCCACTGGGTCGCGCGCGCCCCACCAGCCTAAACATGCTAAAAGTTTTCATAACTGGCATTCTAGTTCTTCATTGTCAGCCTATTTTGACGGCCAGGCCCTCTTATGGAGCATAGACTCACCACGTTGCTGCGGTGCGAATTGTCGGGCTTGGGGATTGTTATTTTTATTTTATGTCTTTTCGTCCAAAATTCCTCAGTGCTTGAAGACGAAAGTCTTCGATCAGTGCGTGTTGTCAGTGATGACATACGTATCCGAGATCTGGTCGCTGACTATGGGCCTTATTAGAAGGCTCAAAGTCACTCAGCGGGCGATGGAGCGAGCTATGCTTGGGGTTTCTCTGCGGGATCGAATCAGGAATGAGGAGATCCGCAGACGAACCAAAGTCACTGACATAGCTCAGCGCGTCGCGAAGCTGAAGTGGCAATGAGCGGGCCACATAGTTCAAAGAGCCGATGGACGTTGGGGTCCCAAGGTGCTGGAATGGCGACCCCGCACCGGAAGCGCAGTGTTGGGCGACCTCCCACTAGGTGGACCGAGGATATCAAGCGGGTTGCAGGGAGCCGCTGGATACTGGCGGCTCGAGATCGTTGTGCTTGGAGGTCCATGCAAGAGGCCTATGTCCAGCAGTGGACGTCTATCGGCTGATAAAAGGTAAGGTAAGGTAGCCCTGGTCCTGTCGTGCTGTATGGATCAGAATTCAGAAAATATATCTCTCTATATGTTTATGAGCTGCTGGCCTATTCAGTATTTTAGTCTTTACTATCAATCTATTAAAATAAACATTAAATCGATTGAGAAATGTCATCTACCTATATGATATCCACCAGTAAGCAGCGGATGACATTTGTTACATAGAATCTCATTTTCGATGTCAACTAGCATACGTCAGAGATAGTGAATTAGCCTGCTGGTAACAAGAGCTACTAATCGACACCCTCCATTCATGGGTTCCAAATTGACCGTTATCTTATCAGTTAACATTACGGTTCTGCGGCTTCTCTTGGTAATTAGATAACGCCTCCGTATACGCGAGTGTTGTAATGTAACCTATCTAATGGATTAGTTTATATGGCTGTTTGCTTTTATATCGATAACGTACGCACTTGTAACGCACGGTAAATATTGTATGTTCTAGGTATCCACTATCATATTATCTATGAATTAAAAATATAATATATTAGCAGTTTTTAACTGATGGGAGGCTTCGGTTGAGGCTAGTTACCGCCCTAACGGCAAAGATATAACGTCAAGCGATTTAGCGTTCCATTACGATGTTGTGTAGAAACCGAAAGGGGTGTGGTTTTTCATCCACCTCCTAACAAGTTCGCCCGCTTCCATCTAATATTGCATCATCACTTACCATCCGGTGAGATTGTTGTAAAGAATTAAAAAAAAAAAGAAACCCTGTGGATTCACTCGCATAGTACCGTTCCCGTGGAAATTCGAGGACAAAATGTAGCATATGGGTTGTTAGCATATTATAATGATTGATTCATATAATGATTACATAAGTGTAGGGCCCATACGGTGAACGGAGCAGTCGCTCCAGGCGCCAGCCAA
The DNA here is from genome assembly GCF_947172395.1 of Bicyclus anynana. NCBI lineage: Eukaryota > Metazoa > Arthropoda > Insecta > Lepidoptera > Nymphalidae > Bicyclus > Bicyclus anynana. The sequence goes on from NC_069085.1 coordinate 18,082,726, forward strand.
ATCGTAGAGGGCGCCTAAATGGTAAAGAATTTTAGTCACTCCAGATACTGTTGGTGACTCCAGAATATGGTCAAGATCTTCACATTCCATACTTATTTTGCACTCACAATTGGTATAGGTATATATTATTAGGAGCGAACAGGAGAGGCGCCATAATTGGATCTCGCTCCATTCTAAAATTTACTTCGGGCCGGCGCTGCATAAGTGTGCGTGTGTGTTTGTTTGTGTGTGTGCCTATTTTTATTATGTCATTAATAGAGCAAGAGCTTGTGATCAGACCTTCGCTATTTTATGGAAACTGTTAAATGTTTGAAGCCTATAAAGCCTTTAAGAACGGGAACCAGTCACAAAAATACTTCAGCTTTGAGTGCCTCTCCTAGTAGAGAAGGTTAGTGGTGAGCTTCGTAGCTAATCACCATTTCTTTCGGCTCACTGTTGGGCACGTGTCTCGTACCAGAATGAGAGGGGTTAGGCTAGTCCACGCTGGCCAATGCGGATTGGCAGACTACACTTACGTTGAGAATTAAGAAAATTTCTCAAGTAAGCAGGTTTCCTCATCAAGTTTTTCCTTCACCGTTAGAGACACGTGATATTTAATTTCTTAAAATGCACTGGAAACTTGGAGGATGCCCTAGACCGGATTCAAACCTATCACAGTTCGAGATTCGTATAATAATCTTTTTTTTCGTTAGGCAAACTTGAAATTATAAGAATAAAAATACTAACTTATATTATTCTGATATTGTGTATCACAATTGCATTTAATGTTTTATAGAGGAGTTAGAAAATGCAACAGATAATAATCGGCCTTGACTAAGAGGCCGCTGACGCAGGCTGCGATAGGTATAGAAAATACCCAGAGCCACGGCTTTACACGCGACGAGCGGTGCGGCAAGCGGGGGCGGCCTAATAATCTATCGAATAATACAAATCTATTCTATACTAATATTATAAAGAGGTAAAGTTTGTAAGTTTGTCACATTTTTAAAATGGGGTAATCTTCGGAACTACTGGTCCGATTTTAAAAATTCTTTCACCAGTAGAAGGCTACATTATCGGGGAGTGCTATAGGCTATATTTTATATTGGTATCATATATATTAGCCGAGTTATCACAGTTTTTGTCATACAGGTCGGACTGAAAATCCTCTTAAACAGACTTATTCGCATGCGCTGCCTTAACTATTGTGTAAAATTGAAATTAATGTATGGAGACTTTATGTATCTTTAAAAGTTCTACAAAAAAGTCCGCGACACCATATATCTATCATCTATATATTAGCAGATATAGTGCCTTTTGTGTTTTAAAAATTATTAATTTTATATACTTAGGTTTACGTCATTATTTATACAACTAAACTTTAATCCTTATTAAAATAAATTATTTAATAATCACAAGGATATTATGGAGATAAGATTTGCCCTTTACAGTATGTTAATTACTTAAATAGTTTCGGAGATAATACAAAATTTCTAAAAGACGCAGAAATTCCGCTATATGACGCCCGGCGCTTTCATTTACGTAGTTCCCGTTCTCGTGTGAATATGGGGATCAAACATAGCCTATGACACTCGCAAATAATGTAGCTTTCTATTGGTAAAACAATCTTTCAAATCGGTCCAGTAGATCCAGAGATTACCTCCTACAACCACACGAACTTTACCTCTTTATATTATTAGCATAGAAGTCTCTATTTCTCTTGGTCATACCACCTCTCTCGAAGGACTGGACCGATTTTGCTAAGGGTAGGAGTAAGATAGAGAAGTTACAGGGTAGGGTAGGGTACGGGTAGGGAAGCGTAGGGGTAGTGTAGGGGTAGGGTAGGTTTAGGGCCGGGCTTAGGGTAATGGTAGGGTAGGGGTAGAGGTAGGGTAGTGGTAGGGTAGGGGTAGGGTAGGGTAGGGTAAGGGTAGGGTATGGGTAGTAGTAAAGTTGACATCGAAATTTACGCGGACGAAGTCGCGGGCGTCCGCTAGTACATAATATATCGAACTTCAGCGACTCCGCCTGCAAGAATTTTTGTTTTTTCTTTAATTATTTGTCCATGAGGCTTAACATGCTTTTTTCAGTTTTAAAACTGACTCGAACCGAAGTCAATATGTGATAGCCTTCCTATTTTTATACAACACTTATAACTCTAGACCTGCTGGACCGATTTTCATGGTTTTTGATTTGTTGGATTTGTTTCCGCCAAGAACAGTATAGATTACATCTTAAAAACCTTTGACACCTATATTTATGTATCTAAGTTAAAAACAATAAAAACTTAAAGAATAAATAGTTATGAACGATGAATAATTTTCCATAAATGTTACTTTGTTGAACCTGTCAAACAATTATCAAATTTTATTAATGAAGATAATACTTAAATAGGCTAAACTTATTATAAAAATAAAATATAAGGAAATATCAATACAACTACAACTACAAAATTAAAATAAATTAAAATTAAAACTAATACCTAAAAATATTTATCAAAATTTGCCGCCCTTGGTAGGGTGCCCATCACGCAGGCAGCATTCCCGCGTTGAATTGCGATTGAAATTCTTTGTCAAACAATTGTTGTCCATCCTGTCAAATACTATAATGATTGACATTTATAAGTGCGTTCAGAAATACTGACAAATAATTAACATTTTCGCGTGCGTTCATGATTTTATTTTGTGTAAATTAAAGTTTCTATTTCGAAAACTACTATATGTGAAGTTTGCACAAAATCGGTTGTCATTTATCACATTTTTTGTAACAAATGAATTCAGAAGTAGGGTAGGGGTAGTGGTAGCGTATGGGTAGGGTGGGTGCAGAGTAGGGGTATGGTAGGGTACGGGTAGGGTAGGGGTAAGGTAGGAGTGGGGTAGCGATAGGGTAGGGGTAGGAGTAGGGTAGTGTAAGGTAGGGGTAGGAAAGAAGTGCAAATAAATAAATAAATAAGTCAAAGCGAAGCTTGACCGGGTCCGCTAGTAAGTAAATAAGTAAAGCTGAGTCTTTCGAAAAACGCCTTCTCTGACAAGAATGCCGTAACACTGAAAGTTACTATGATTCACTGGTTTTGCCACAGCCGTGGCCTCGTAGTATCTACCAATTGCCAATGTTATAGTTGAGTAACTAAAGTATGTTTATAGTTTTTTTGATAGTTATTAGTTTTTACTAGTCGGCACTTCTGTTACAGGCGTTGTAAAAAAACCAAATTACATGTAATAAGTGAGGAATTACAACCATTACAAGGTCGTTTAGTGTAATAATAATCATATCAAAAATGGTTTAATGAACTTGAAGTTCTTATGTATTTAATACTATTTATACTTGACTACCCCCTACTACATAACTAACAAATCTAAATAATATACACCTAACAAATTAGCCCGCTACTCTCAAAAATCTTTATAACTACACAAAAATTACAATTAGGTAAATTAAACACTCGTTAGTTAGAGAAGTTGTATCTAAAAAAACGAAATTGCGTTAAAATCAAAATTGAAGAAAAATATAAAAGAAAGAAAACTTCGATTTTACAAAAACAGTTCCAAAGTTCGGTCCTCGATGGGTATTCAATATCGATATTGAGATCAAATAACGTTTTAAAAGTAAAAAGAAACAAGTTGCTAACGACGTAACTTTTGTGAAGTTCATAAAACATTGTAGCGAGAGTCAAAATCTGAGACGAAATATGTTATTGAAATTCAAAAAGTACGATTTTTGTATAAACCTCCTCATTTATAATTTCTGTATAAAAAATACAACCGACTTCAAAATTATGATAATGTTTTTATTAAACTAAAAAGCGAAAAATAACATCGTATGTGCTACCTTCTCAGTTTGCTTAGGTACCAAGGTAGTGTTGTGTTAATTAAAGATGTTTCTGAAAGAACTGTCTGAAAATCATAAATCTTTATGATTTAAACGGCTTGAATGAATACATCAGTAACTTGGTACCGCCTTCAAACTGATCGCACAGAGCAAACTGAAGCCTGTAATGAAATGAAATGTAAGCTTACAATATTTAAATATAGTTGTTCTTGAAACAAAATAAGCAATGTCTAACTTGTATCTCATAAAATCGTTGTAGAGTTGATTAGGCATAATAGAAATACTTAATTTCAAAGGAAGTTTAGAACTTGAGATGAAAATTAAAAAAATGGAATTTTCTTTACGTTAAAAAACGGGGGTGCTGTAAAATTGATGACTTTCTTAGTGAAAAATATTTATGAAATTTTGAAAGCTTCTCATATGATTTATAACACATAGATAATGTGTAGTCGCAGGGTTCGTAAGCCGATGTGCCCCTGAATAGGAGCCCTTGACGCATCGCTCGTGTCGCTACGCTACGATAAGAGCTTGTGTGCGTGTCAGCGAGAGTAATTAGCTTAACTCTTACGCTCACATACTCACAGAACAGGCTTACGTTTGGAGTGAAAAGATAGGTGATGCAGGTCTATAGGTTATTAGTCTATTCGATAGACCATGTCCTTCACAATGTTGTCTGGCATGAAACGTAGGCATGGAATCGAACGTGACATAATGTTTAGTATATCGGCCCAGATAACACGGTATCGAATCTACTCATACTCATGTCTATGATAATTGTATCGATGCCTACTAGTAGCTAATGTTTCTTTTAGCCATAGTGAATCATGGCTAGCAAATAGCTATTTAGACATGTTCTATCAATCATTGAGGAAGATATATTCTTTTGTCAGTCGATCCTCATGACTGAGGATTATCACATTTACCTAATATACTTAATTTTTTTTTAAAGGGTAGCAACCCCTAACCTGTTACTTCCATGACTTGAACGGCATTGTGAAAATTACAGGCGCTTGAGGTTTGATATAACAAAAAGTCTGTTAAGGTAAAAACCATTTAGATTCGACGGATAGAATTTGTATTTTTTTTATATTGTATAGACCTCATCATTGCTTTTCATCAGGCATGATTGTATCATGGAAATCAGTGATGAGGTCAAAGATGAAGCGCTTGCCTAGAAGGCGCCTATTCACTCTTGCCTTGAATGTGCTAACATTTTTTGTTTCGCAATTATATTTGTTTATTTTAACTTAACTATTATTGAAATGCTTGATCAATAATTTTCTATGTCTTAATTTTAGTTCACTTTATGGTGACATAAGATTAACTTAGATTAACTTAAAGTAAACCAACTAAAGTGGTTCAGACTTTCTGTACGAATGAAGTCGGTACTGTCCGAAAGTATACTCGTAAGTTATAAGTGCCAATTGAATCCAGCTTGCCCTATCAACACTTATCAATTATCAAGTTATCATATTCTTTTAGATTATATGATAAGAGAAGCTATTTAAAAGTTGGGATAACTCAAAATGGAGGAAATTCCTATTATGGAAATTGTATATGCGAACAATACGAGTAGTTAGGTGTCATCTATATACAGGGTGTCCCGTAAATAGTACGACATATTCTACAGGTTGATTAAATAACTTTCGTAGTTTACAACGCGATTATATGAAATTAAGACAATTAGCCAATTTTGTCCGTCTCAGTTTCTACGCGCTAGTGACATTTATCTTACCTTACCTTATCAGCCTTATCAGCCGATAGACGTAAACTGCTTGACATAGGCCTCTTGCATGGACCTTCACAACGGTATCGATCCGCCAGCATCCAGCGGCTCCCTGCAACCCTCTTGATATCATCGGTCCACCTAGTGGGGTGTCAGTGTCAGTCAGGTGAGATTATAGTCAAGGGCTAACTTGTAAAGAATAAAAAAAAAAAGGTGTTGACCAACACTGCGCTTTCCGGTGCAGGGTCGCCATTCCAGCACCTTGGGACCCCAACGCCCATCGGTTCTTCTAACTATGTGGCCTGCCCATTGCCACTCTAGCTTCGCGACTCGCTGAACTATGTCAGTGGCTTTGGTTCGTCTGCGGATCTCCTCATTTCTGATACAATCACGCAAAGAAACTCCAAACATAGCTCGCTCCATCGCCCGCTGAGTGACTTTGAGCCTTCTAATAAGGCCAGTGAGCAAGTCTCGTAGGTCATCACTAGCAACACGCACTGTTCGAAGACTTTCGTCTTCAAGCACTGAGGAATTTCGTACGAAAAGATGTCGCGATGACATATCTATTAGTATCAAATCTTTGAGCGTAGGTGTGAATAAGCCTCTGGTTTTTCGCTAGCGTCGGCCAAGGTTGACCCACGTGCGGTGTATATTTCGAGTGTTTTTTTAGTGAAAAGTAGCCGATTTTTTTGTTTTACTAACATATTTTGGTGGTGGTAAGTTCTAAATAGTAAGACAGGTAGGCATGGAGGTGGATCCGCCGCCTCGAAAGCCCCCAGACCCCGGCGGTTCAGAAACAGCACATGGTGCTAGCAGAAAACGTCCTGTCGAAGATGACAGGCCGTCAAATGATAGTGGGAAAAAAACATCCCCAGATCTAACCCAATCTTCCTTTCAGACTGTTTTTACCCACCCATCCTTTGCAGATGGCCCCAAAGAATACGACAATAATAACGACAAAGGCCCTTATATCATTCAAGTTTCCAGGGAAACCTTAGACCCATCTGCGGGTACTTCTATTCGTGCACTTAAATTTGGACAGTTCTTACATAAAAATAAGTTTACAGACATAGTTTGTGATGGAGTGAAAAATATCGGACGCAATAAGATAAGTGTGGAATTCAGTTCCGCACAGGCTGCAAACTTATTTTTGAACAGCCCAATTTTAAAACTGGCTAAATATCAAGCCACTATACCTACATATAATATTACTCGGATGGGTCTAGTCAGAGGTGTGCCCACAGAATGGCATATGGACGAATTTGTCGATTCACTGAAACTACCAAACGGATGTGGGGCAGTACTAAAGGCCCGTAGGTTAAACCGCAAGTCGTCCAATGAAGGAATTACTGAATGGATTCCGACGCAGTCGGTCGTAGTCACCTTTCGGGGCCAAATGCTCCCCTCTAAAATATTCTCTTTTTATTCCTCCCTTTCCGTTGAACCCTACAAATACCCCACCATCCAATGTCTTAACTGTTGCCGTTTTGGCCATATTCGCACTCAGTGCAGGTCTAAACCTAGATGTTATAGGTGTGCTCAAGCACATACCGGGGACTCTTGTGAGGTACTTAAAGATAAATCAACTTGCCTATACTGCTCAGGAAAGCACTTTGCATCTGACAAGAGCTGCCCTGAGTTCACTCGTCAGCAGGACATTAAAAGTGTGATGTCACAGTAGAGCATCTCCTATATAGAGGCTTCGTCACGCTTTCCCCCTGTCCGCAGATCATTTGCAGATATAGCCTTTTCACCCTGTCCTTCATCCTCCCCTTTTCGCCCTATGAACTCTCCACGTCCAGCTAATGTTACTCCCCGCAAATCATATAGAGAGACAATCCTCCGATCCCCTCGTCCTCGAGCCCCACTAGGCAAGGGATTCGATAAAAATGCCCATGAATCCATCACAAATAACCCAACATCATCCCTCCCCAATGGTTGTGCCCTTAGGCCCAACCCAAATGATAACCTCCCATCTCAAGGGAGAATGATGGAACTACTAACCGAATTCCTAGTTAGCATTATTGCTCCATGCAGTGAACTGCCTTTACCGCCCAACGTTGCCCAAAACTTAACTGAACTGTTTAACATACTTAAAAATGGCCCCAACAACAATACTGCAATGGAATAGCCAAAGTATTCGACCAAAGAAACATGAATTAACATCAATTATTAACCTGCATAAACCTGTCATTGTTGCCATCTCGGAGACATGGCTGAGGCCTGGTTCTCGCTTCCGGGTCCCGGGTTTCTTCTGTTTGCGGGATGACAGGAGTGACAGTCATGCAGGGAGTGCCATCTTCCTCCGGCACAACCTCCCTTATTCTTCTATCCCCCTTCCTCCCCACAGTGATCAGATTAATGCTGTTGCTGTGAGATCCCTTAATATTTCCTTCTTGTCTTTGTACATCCCTCACCCTAATGCTTCCTTGATCCCTGAGATCCAATCCATCCTATCATGCCTTCCCAGCCCAACTGTTGTTATGGGTGACTTCAATGCCCACCACACTATGTGGGGGTGTTTCAGCTGTGATGGTTTTGCTCCTTTACTGATAGACATCATTGAGGATGCCAACTTGTGTATCCTAAATGATGGCTCTCCGACTCGTAGGGCTTATCCATCTCAGAACCCGTCTGCAGTTGATCTGACTATTTCCTCTTCTTCTCTTGCATCCCAACTATCCTGGAGAGTTCTTCCTAGTACCTATGGTAGTGACCACTTCCCAATTATCATATCATTGAATACTAGATCTGTCCCTCCTCAAAACCCTACCCCACTGCTTAAATATAGACTGAGTAAAGCGAACTGGTCTGCTTATGCCCAGTCCGTTGACAATATGATGGACTCTCTTCCGGTTCTGGATCATGATAGTGATTTTTCGACTTACTACAATCAATTTATTAACTCTCTTCTGTCTTCAGCCGACTCTCACATACCTAAGAAAAAAACTTCTGCAAAAAATCAACTGCCTTCTCCTCCCTGGTGGGATGAAGAATGCACTGATTTATTTAATCAAAGAACAACTGCAGAAGAAGAATATACAGCTTGTATGTCTAATGGAAACTTTATTAAGTATCAACATATAGCTGCTAAGATTAAAAGAATAGTCCCCAAAAAGAAAAAGGTTAGTTGGTCCACATTCTGTGAATCACTTAGCCCTAGATCCCCCTCCTCAGTGGTTTGGAATAACATCAGAAGATTTCGCAGATCCTTAAATCACTCTGATCCCATCTCCAATAATCCAACTGAATGGCTTAGTGCTTTTGCTGATAAAATTGCTCCCCCTTATGTTCCAACTATGGAAGATTCCACATTTCCTGCAGTAATTTCAGTTACAGATAAAATGGATGCCCTCTTTTCCTTTGCAGAACTTCAAATAGCCCTTAGTGGTTTAAAAGATTCAGCCCCAGGTGAAGACGGTGTACCCTACTCTTTTTTGGTTAAATTAAATGATAAATCTAAACACTATTTTCTTAACATGATAAATTATTTTTTTGATAAGGGTTTTATTCCAGATGCCTGGAAAACCCAGTTAATTATTCCCATACTCAAATCTGGCAAAAATCCATCAGATCCTAATTCATATAGACCTATCGCACTGTCATCTACTTTAGTAAAAGTTATGGAGATCCTCCTCAAAAACAGATTGGAGTGGCTAATGGAGAGCAAAGGTATGCTGGCTCCTTCCCAGTTTGGCTTTAGGAAAGGTCTCAGTACTGCAGACAGTCTCAGCATACTCACTACAGACATTCGAACTGCCTTTGGAAGGGGAGAGTACCTAGTGGGTATATTTCTAGATATTGCTTCTGCATATGATAATGTAATTCTTCCGTCACTCAGGCAAAAATTGCTCCAGCTGAGTGTTCCTCCGAGGATGACTCATTTCATATGTAACCTGCTCTCTGGCAGGTCAGTGGTGTTGAAACACCAGTCCACCTTTCTTCCCCCCAGATTAGTCTGGAAGGGCCTCCCCCAAGGCTCTGTCCTCAGTCCCTTACTTTATAGCCTATATACTCAAGATCTAGAATTGTCTGTAAACAACTTTTGCAACATATTACAGTATGCTGATGATATTGTCCTTTACCATAGTTCTAGCTCTGTAGACGAACTACATCTACGTCTCAACTCTGCACTTTATTACCTAAGCCAATGGCTCTCCGATCATGGCCTTTCTCTAGCAGTGGACAAATGCCAAGCAGTAGTGTTTACGAGGAAGAGATCGATCCCTACTTTTAACTTTAGTTTGGAGGAACAACCTATTAACTTGATAGACAAAGCCAAATTTCTTGGTATTATACTTGATAGAAAACTAAACGGAATCGCACATTCACAATACATTTCTAGAAAATGTGAAAAAGGTATCAATGTGCTACGGGCTGTAGCAGGAGTATGGTGGGGAGCTCACGCTTACTCCTTAAAACTATTATACAATGCGCTAGTTCGTAGTCACATTGATTACTGTTCATTTATTTTAGACCCCCTAAATAAAACTACCTCAGAACTGCTGAACAGAATTCAATATAGGTCTCTTAGAATTGTCTTAGGGGCAATGAAGTCATCCCCAACAAATGCTCTACAGGTTGAATGTGTTGATCCTCCGCTGCATCTCAGGCGACAGTATCTATGTGATAGATTTATCAGTAAAACACTTCAGCTTTCTTCCCACCCTCTATGGTCTAAATTAACCCAGCTATCAGTAGTCCTTAGACCTAGTAATCCCTCTTCATGTCTCCTTAATAGTTTTGAAAAATTTACCAATCTTCCGCATCCCTTGTCGTCATTATCAATAAATCCTTTGTATTCTACGTCATATGAGGCCCTTGTTTACAATCCTCCTGTGATTACAGATCTGGGACTAACCAAAGACGCCCCTGATACCAACACAAAATTCCAAGAAATTGTTCATCAAAATTGGTCAAATTACTTGTTCATCTACACAGATGCTTCAAAACTCTCCCCTGAAAGTTGTGTTGGTGCAGCCTGCTGGGTTCCCAAATATAAAATAGTTTTGCAATTTAAATGTCCTCCAGAAACCTCGGTGTTCACAGGAGAGGCTGTTGCCTTGTTAGAGGCAATCCTGTTTGCCCGATTCCATAACATAAAACAAACTGTTATTTTTACTGACTCCCTTAGCTGCTTGTATTCCATTAGGGAAAACCCTTTTAGAAGTAAGTCAAAATTTCCTATTATACTACAGATTAGGGAAGCTCTGTTCTCATGTCATCTAATGGGTTTGTCTATATTTCTAGCATGGATACCCAGTCACTCCGGCATCTCTGGTAATGAATCTGCGGACTCTTGTGCTAAGGCAGCTGTACAACTTGGCTCATTGGAACATTTTAAAAATTATTCACATGACCTCAGCACCTTAGCAAAAAACTATTTAGATAAATCTTGGCAATCATTTTGGAACCAATCAAAAACCATTAAAGGTAAAGTCTATGCCTCAATTCAACCAGACATACCCAAGCGACCTTGGTTCTTTCTCCATAGGTATGCTGTCAGATGGGTTACCTCCACAATATCCCGTTTAAGACTTGCTCATGCCTGTACACCTGTCCACTTGAACAAAATTAGAGTGAGAGATCACTCTCTGTGCGAATGTGGTTTGGACGAAGGCTCAGTTTCCCATATCCTCTTCTCTTGCCCTAAACTTCTCCACCCCCTATATGATGTTCTCCCTCCTAAATTTCCACGTCCTTTAAATGTTGAGTGTTTGTTAATGTCTGTGTTTAGTCCCTATTGTAAATTTATATGTAAATATATTCAATGTAATAACATTAAACTGTAAATATTATATGTGTTAACAATATTAATTTTGTGTTCTTTCAGAAATGTGACTAACATCCACACTAACAAAAAAAAAAAAAAATCCGCTATTTATAGTGTCAAAATTAAGCTGATTAATAATAATCAATTCTTGATTCCCAGCTTACACCGATCAACCTCTAAAAGTGTGTCTTCCTTACCCACGCGACATTGGCGAAGTAAATTGTACCCAGTTGGTACAGCAGCAAGCCTTAAAATCAAAAATTGAATTGAATTGAATAAGCCTCTTATGCAATGTAATAACAACACTGGTAACGATATACTGGTAATATATACTTTATACCGGAGCACAAATGTTGCTTCTATACAAAGTGCCGACCTGTGGGATGCACAAGGCTTTTAACTAGGGTAGGGTGTATAAACTGTTTATTATGGAAAGTTCCTGTTGCTACAGGTTCGTAATAAGTCCTATGAGTAGGCGGAGCATTTTTGCCTCTATGATAGACACGCCACTGCATGTGTTCATCAATCCGACGCGTAGGAGTTAATTGCCTGTAATTACAACGCCAACCATACCTTTCAGACCGGAACTGCAATAGGGTAGTTGACTCATATTATTAACCCATATACGGCTCACTGCTGAGCTCGAGTCTCCTCTCAGAATGAGAGGGGTTAGGCCAATAGTCCAGCACGCTGGCCCAATGCGGATTGGCAGACTTCACACATGCCTTAATCAAATCATTAAGAAAATTCTCTGGTATGCAAGTTTCCTCACTATATTTCCTTCACTGTTTGAGACACGTGATGTTTAATTTCTTAAAATGCACACAACTTAATTTAAAAATTATGAATTTATTTCCAAACGTCAAAAATGCTATTGTACATTTTGTAACGTCAAAATGTTATTTGATGTCACTAAAGGAATAAACGTCAAAAGTATTAACTAATAATTTTGTCAAACACTCCGTTTAGTTAAGGTTTAATGTTAACGTGGCGTCATGAAACAGTTAAAATATGGACCATCATGGCCGACAGCGTTTTGTTCGTATTGTCAAAAAATATTTAAAAATAGAAATTTTCAAGTACTTAAGTAAAAAAGCATAATATTTTATTAATCTAGTAGATCGCTAATAAAAGAACCTTTTAAAATTGTTCTGTACCACGTCTTGAAACAATATAATATGTATTTTTTTAATCTGGTAGAACGCTAATGAGTTTAATTCAAGATCCTTTTTAAAACAGTGTCAACTAGCCTATTCTTATGCAAAAAAAGATGACGGTACTTCAGTCTTCAAACCGAAGAGTCTCACAAAAAGCACTACCACTTACTAAAATTTGATGATGATAAGAATTCATTCACTAAAGTTATAACAAACTTGTCACCGAAGATACATCGCTTATAGTTTTCGTTAATGATTTATTTTCAGCCGAGAATGCGGTCGAAACTGAAGTCTTGTGATTGATCTGCCCAGACGGCTTGTTTACACCCACCGGTCAACCGTCTCGCTCCAACCAGCGCTAGACGCGCAGGTGCGCTAGAGACGGCTGTTGTTTTGACAGTGCAATTATATCGATTGCGCCGGCGCAGTGTCTACTCAGCCTTGACCTTGCTTGTAGTGGATCGAGCTATCTATTAGCGTAGAGTAGACTTTTGCAATAGTGATACAGTCAACTATTTTATAGCTTGGCAGCTTCGTTCGTAACACTCCCGATGATCCGCGCGGGCCGGTGGGCGTGTAGCGATGAATGAAAACCCCCGGCCCCCCTGATGCAACGAACTTTTTCACACGCACGATTTCACACCCGCGACATTTTTAATAGATCATCTGTTGAGTTTTTTGCTGGCTTATCTCAGCAGAACTGGTGATAGATTCTTTAAATCTTTACAAATAATCAAACTGTTTCTCTAAAGTGCTTATATTTATTTAAATAAATAATTGAATTTAAATTTTTAATGCAAAATAGCTAAGTTGGTAATTAGAAAATAGCAAAGTCTATAAAAGTCTCCATTGACGGTCAATTATTTTCACGTTTCTGAAAAGCAAACGGCATACTATACAAGTCATGTACGCAGTGACCAACACACGATCAATTATAGTCGCGGGTGCTGCAGAAACGTGAGAATAATTGACCGTTTGTGGCTAGCATAATAATTGTGTAATTATTTTTTCCTAAATTAAACTAAAAGGTGTGTCTTGTTTGTTTGTCTAAATGAAAACAAAGGTCTTAACAACATACAGCTTTGTTTTTATGAGCTAACAAGTAAGTATGAGATAAGTGGCAGTGGCAGATAGCGTAAGTAATTACGCCGTGGTTCGCAGGCCCTCGACCTTTCGCATTCCTTGATCGTATCAGCAGGGGAAGCTCACAGACACAAGGCTGTTTTATAGTAATCATTGACAGACCAATAAACTAAGTTTAAAAACTTAAACCCGACTAAAAGGACGGAACAACTTCAAAAATGCTGGATACAAGCAGGCGTTACTTTGCGGAAGTTCATTATGATTATATAATGATTTATTTATTTTGCTATCATCCGCGAAAAGTCGACGAACCCATGCGACAATGTCACCCAGGTTAGATCTCCTGAGGATGCTCCGGTTTCGGGGTGAAACGTACGTAGAGAGTATTTTGTCGGACCTGGGTGACGTCGCATGGGTTCGTCGACTTTTCGCGGATGATAGCAAAATAAATAAATCATTATAGTATTATAGTCAAAAATGCTGTCGTCCATTTTGTTACGTCACAATATTACTTGATGTACTAAAGGAATAAACGGCAAACTAATTAATAACTAATAATTTTGACAAACACTAAACCGTTTGGTTAAGGTTTAGTGTTTACGTGACGTCATGAAACGATAAAATATAGACCATCATGGCTTCTTCTTCTTCTTCTTTCTTCTGGGCCGTTTCCGCACTTAGCCAAGTGTTTGGCCGTTGTGCGTGGGTCCCTTGGTGTAGGTTCCCGCTGGATTTATTCCATCCAGCCGAGCTCGCTCCAGAAGCTTAGCAGGCCGCCCAGGTCGCCGATAGCCTCATGGAGTGTCGCTGAGGAGCCAATGTAGGTTGCTCGTTGTTCCGTTACGCCTCTGCAACTGAGCATAACGTGTAGCGGTGTCTCGTCCTCCTCCATGCAGGCACCATCATGGCTAAACAAATATTTAATTCTTTAATTTAAGCAGAGTGTAACACGTGGGGCTAAACCCATTATAAACTCGGTTTCTATCTATCTAAAAATACCTCGTAGGTATATAATAAGTCTTTTTAGCCCCTTGTATAACAATCTACTGTCCTATGTATTCACGTTTCAAAAAACTATGTAACTTTTTTTCAATCTAGTATAACGATAATGTAGTAAACCTATTTAAGACTATTTAACAAAAACTAGCCTATTACACCTGCAATCATACCATTCATTCAGACCATTTGTTTTCTCTAAATGGTCAAAAATAATATTAAGATACCATGAACCTCGACCGACCTCAAATTACCAATGAGTTTTTTTTTACGTTAAATTTGTCTCGTAGCTGATTCCAGTTTAATAATTTCTTTTTACTCTGGTATCCGACCGGCCTGATTTCCTTTTTCTGGTGTTTTTTCTCAGAATGGGTATAATAACTAGGTTTGAATATATTGATTTTTATGACACATTCAGGTAAATAAAGTCAATGTTAACTAATTTATACATAAAAAGCAAAGATTGTCTGGATATTTGCAAAATAAATTAGATTATAAAATATCTATTAAAATTCTTTCATCGTAATTAGATGAAAATTCATACAGTTTTAGCTTCCTTACATTAAATGTGACATTTTCTAATAAATGAACTATAAACATAAACGTACAAATAAGAAAGATATTAGTAATTTTGTTTGAACGCACATACAAATCTAACGATCATTACATTACCTACGACGTCATTGGTTCGTACCATTTTGTATGGGGCGTTTTTCAGGGATCCGCGGCAGCGCAGCAAATCTGACACTTTAAATCCCTGTAGCTCCGAAAGTAATGATCGCAGATACCCTGTTCCTTTTACAAAATTGCTGTACAATTAGCATACTCTTAATTTATATAATATTTAATAAACTGTCATTATCCCTAATCTATTAGTATTCGTTTGCTGAATTAGGTGTTTCCCAGGATTAGATTTTTGAAAAGAGGGTAAGTTAAAATATTAAAGTTTTTATTTATACAAAAACTTTTGAATACATTAAGTACTTTATGTATATTTGTTCTAGATTAAACAAAACAGAAATAATGTCCTATCACCAAACTAAGTGGGGTTTATAATAATAATAGGTATATTACTTTTAATACAGACGGACTCGACGCAAAATGATTAAAAAACCCAAACGAAAAAAATAGAAGCATTTCAAATATAAATCCTGTTTAAATATTGCGCAATACTTTTATTTAAATTTTAAAATGTTGATCTGGTTTTTATTACAACCTTGTTTTCATGTCGAACAATAATGAGCGTTGCTGAATAAGGCCTCATGTCGACCCTACATTCTTTAACAAGGCCTCATTATTATCTATAATTAATATTATAAAGAGGTAAAATTTGTGAGGTTGTAATACCTATCTGATTTTTAAAATTCCTTTATTAACATAAAGCTATGTTATTTGAGTGTTATAGGATACGTTTAATACAAAGGTTATAAGTTAATTATAATTAAAGCAGTAAGGGTTCTGCAGTCCAGTCTAGAAGCCCACAACAAACCCAGCCAGATATTATCCTATGAAAATTACACCTAAGTACCAAAATTATTTTCTTGCGGCATACGTACGGGGATCAATGATTTTTTTTTTAAATAATTCTTTACAAGTTAGCCCTTGACTACAATCTCACCTGATTACCTGTCTTTTAGGCATTTTTGGCTGAATTGTGACGAAAATATGCCTGTTCTTAGTTTAATGTTTGTTACGAAAATAACAAAACCACTGACAACCTAATTTACAACATAAAAAGTATGCTTTACGATTTTCCTTGTACAAAAATATCTATTCAGAACCATAATAAAAACTTATTTTTAACCTTGCGTGTTTATTTAAAGCCACACACTACTTGCAACCCATTCAAGACATACATTAAACTCGTACATAACACAATGCTACAAAATTACAATCACTCTTCGCAAAAACATACCTAAAATTATTCGCGGCAACAAAAAAAAATTACATTTAAACTGACGGAAACTAGTTACGAAACCAGTTCGAGCTAGACTGTTTTTAACTTTTTTAAACGGTTTCTTGAGACGTCGATGGTTTTATATTTATTTGTAGGCCTTAATTATTGTATCTTGTTGGACGGGTCAGTTCTGGCCATTTCAGGGCCGTTGAATAATCATTTGCATTATTTATAAGCCGACTTTTGTGAAAATACACGTATCGAGTTCCACCAATTTTAATTCGACCAAAAAGAGGCCTCTCTCAAGGTGGCGGAACTGAAAGTGATCTATAGAATGGTGTTAATTATAAGATGACGCAATAGGGATTTACGTTAATTTAAGTTTTTGACTAATTATTATCACCATTATCTTGTAATATTAATACCTGACGTATCGAAAGTGTTTGTAAACTAAGCCTAATTGAAATAAATGAATATTGACTACGATGTTTTAAAAGATTTGTTTCTGTATATATCTCTCAAAATTCTCTCATAATGGCGGAAAGGATAGTGATGGTTTAAGAAATAGCTGTAATTAGGTATGGCTTGATGTAAAGGCAAATATGTATATTTTTTTAAAGACATCGCAGCTTAGACCAAAGTATCTGATCAACGAAGTCTCATCTGTTTTATAATTTTATAAAATCCTTGGGACAGACTATAATTTATTATATCAATAACAACGACTTGCTCTGTCGATCCATCGCCTGGAACTGACGTAAACCGACTAGTGACTACAAGACACAAGCTCGGCACGTGTCTTCCTTATCGAGTTATCACTGTTAATTGTTTATATTGCGCTAACTTCACATTATGCGCCATGATTATTTTGGTCAACGAAACCTCGTTTAGCCTTCTTCTTTATATTCTCTAAGAGCTAGACATGGGTAGCCTTCGTCATTTTATAAAGCAAAGAGAAATAGCGATTTTTATATATTACCTTCACAATAATGTCTCGAGTTCCTAGTCTCTCTTTTTCGAAGGGTCGCTAGTAAGATAAACGTCTTCCGGAAGACTTTATTTCTCATAATATTCCGAAAAAACTATAACTTTTTCTCATTGAGGGTCTGGGATCTTTGTTACGGCTATCTTTCAAAGCTACCATGGTCAAAACTCCATATTTTCCTACTGTACCTAGTACCTACCAATGTTAGGAGCATGAGCTCTCAGCATGTATAAAATGGCCTCAAGGGCTTCCAGATTGATACAATCAGACCAAAACGCTCTTCCCTTCTAAGCCAAGATCCGAGTCTCAGAGGAGATGCGCTTAGAAAGTCGTTACACCCATCTAATCTGCTACTGCCTTCGGGCCACATCAGGCGATGGTTCTGCGCTCGCCCAATCCCCCCGGTGACGCACTCAAATAATCAGAATTTAAAAAATATAAAATGGCAACAGTCTGATTATTATTATACGCAACTTGTACTCGTCTACTAAGAGTAGCTGGTCACTGTAATAGCCACAGATCTTGTTTGACAATCAACGGTAACAAAAAGAACAAAATTACTAATCCCCTCTAACTAACTCCTCCAGAACTCAACAACAGGTAACCTTCCTTATGTTCATCTGCCAATGTTCGAGTTATTTACGCAATCTAAATCACACTCACGCCTTGCTACAGTAGCTTATATTAGTTTTAGCTTGGCATAAAATATAATGTTAATCAGTTGTTATAATTTCATATATTATAGATAATAATGTATGAATATATAAAATACAATTGATAATACAATCAAGGCTGTCTGGACCGTTTCATATAGCTGTATATCTGGAGCACTGTTGTTATACTTTTGCGAAGTTTTACGTAATGCTGAGCAAGTAGACAAACGTAGCGACCCAAGGTCACTGCACTATCTGCTACAGATTAGATAACAGAAGACCTGCGGGCTGATAAGCCTTGCTAAAATATTTATAGCGTGCCATCCAAGACCATGTGTAACTGCATGAGACTGAGGGTATAGTACCACAGATTGTGTATTAAGCTAAGCAAAATACTTTTTGCTACAAAACTTCTTGCAAAGACTGCATACATTCATAAATCACTTGTCTTGCCTTATTCTTGTAGGGGAAGGCAGAGAGCACGCGCGTCCTTTCGTATGCTACGTTCTCTGCATATTATTGTTTAATTCCATTCTCATCAATCTTTTCATTCAAGTTCATCAATCGATTTAGACCTCGCCTTTTTTAAAAATGTCCTGGATTTGGTCCATTGACTTGACCTTTTCCTTCCAATAATTCCATTCTCTCTCGCCTTTTAAATCCCTTTTTGTTTTGTTTCCTTTCCTTGGTCATCCTCTACATACCCGAATCATCTAAGCATACCTTTCTTTCGATTTCAGTCACTACATCTTCTTGACACAACGTTCTCTTGTGGCATTACTTCTCACATTGATTTTATATTTAAATATGGAATCTATATCTTCTTATCCTTTGATTTGATATTCCCTTGAGTTATTAGTTAATTTTAATCAATTCCTTTAGATAAAACTTTTAGAATCTTCAGTGTTATATCAGCTCATCATCATCATTCCGTTAAATATCAGCTGCGAGTGTCCCAACATAAAATGTCCGCGGCCCTATCAGTAGGCGTAGGGTCGTTACTCTGTTATTGCCACTTATTACGTTATCACGCGGCGACTCCCGGCGCTGCGGCCGAGGATGTGATAATCCTGCTCTTATCATTACACTCTAGCGTATGCCCTCGACGTTGCCTGTGGTCTGCTAATATAAAATTCTATGTCTAAGCTCCATCCTCTCCATCAAAATATGCTTATAATCAATTGTCGGGTCATACTTTGTCGGCAAATGTAAAATTGGCTTCACGCGCAATTTGTTTTTACACCGTTCTTGCTGACTATTGGATGACAACTCTGACCAATTACCTTCTATTGGACATGTATCGCACTCAAATGTATCAACAGAATTGTCTGTCGTTTTATGAAGCGTCCCCTTCAAAAAACGACAGACAATTCTGGAGATCGATTCTTGTTCTTTATACTCGTCGATGTAACATTGGCCTATAAGAAGTTATAATAAAATTTGAACTTTATTTTTATGGGATGCCAAAAATCAAATGTCAATATCAACGACGTTGCCATGGAAACGAGCGATGTCCCATCGCTGTAACTATACAGAATGCAGGGGCTGTTGGTATATTACTGAGGTAAACTCACACATCGAAAATATTTAACGCCAATAAATATATCTTGTGTCTTTACACTAGACATAACTATAAATTTTAAATCGCTATACACACACGTGTAATTTTAATACAATGAAACATCGATTCTATAGACGCTGTTACTAATAATAGTATGAGAACGTTTGATCATGATCAAATAGTTTTGATAGAGGGGTAACCTCTTGCGAGGCAGGTTCTATAGAAGGTAGTTGGTTGGAGGCTGATAAAGTCAGGTCTCATTTTTAAAAGTAGTATATTATAAAGGTCAGCGTTCTTTTACGTTCCAGAAACTAGTGTTTCGTTATGACTAAAAGTTTTTGGACTGGTCGTAAATCGTGAATTTATGTGGATTTATTATGAATTTAGGCATAAAAAACGTAGAGTACTATTGAAACTGTGAAGAACGTAGTATTTTCAATTGGCGTAATCGTTTAGAAAAGTAAGTTGGAACTTACTCGTTAAAGTAACCAGACCGTTACAAATTGAGGCTTTGATGGAAAGGAATGAGGAAATGAATAGATCAGATTGTATTATAACGTTTTTAAGGGGTCCGGTGTAGGTGGCGACTTGATTTTTTTCTGTATTTAAATAAGATTTTTAATTCATTTCTTTCATCCACACTTTATTAAAAAAAAATGTGATATATTTATTTGGTCACGTATATAAGTAAGGTTGATATATTTACTAGAGATGAAACGGATCCGGCCGTCATAATGCTCTCCGGCCAAATAAAAAAAAACTGGATGAAAGAAACATATTTTTGAGTAATTGTTATATTTAGTTGATCTTGATATCACTTAGCTAAAGTATACTTAATTAGTTTTACTTCTAAATGTATTCAATAGTAAATTAATGTAATACAAAGAAAATGAATGAATTAGTACTCACACTGCACTAAGGGTGAATAAATACTAATTTCTCTGCACTGAGAAATTAAATTAATGATAAGAGCAGGCGGTTGCGTTTCTCTTCATAAATAAGGCCAGATTAAAAAAAAAAAATTTTCGCGGCCGGCCGGATATCCGGCTATCTGGCCACATGGTTGACCGAATATCCGGTATACGGCCAAACTGCTATCCGTTTCATCTCTAGTATTTACTGCAGAATTTTATTAGTAGGTAATACCTCAGAACTACGGGATGGCATTACAAGATCACAAGAAATCTGAAATGAGATTTTCCGAAAACACGTAAACTGAAGCTCTTTCCAGATATTCTTTTATAATTAACTTACTTACATAAAACGTTGTTATTTTGTTTCAGGTAATATTCTGCACTGAGCTTGCACGTGCAAGGGTAAATAGATATATTTTACATTTTTCATATAATATGTATAACTTATTAAATACATATAGCTACAACTTTTAAAACTCATTTAACTTATTTCACGCTACTGAGGCTTTAACACGCTTGTGCATGCGAATATTTATGTTTATCATTAATTGGAATTTTTGTAATTTTACTTACTAATAGGTTTTCAAAAGTAATGCTTGCTATAAAACGGAGAATTTTCTGTTTCAGTACCTACTAAATATATTTCCGCGTTTATTTTTTTACAATTTTAATAAATTAATATATAAGATTAACATATTTTAATAGCAATGAATTCTAGAAGGTATTTTAATTTATGCTCGTCACTTTGTTATTTTATTAAAAAAATACAAAATTATATCTAATTTTTAACCTAAATTGTTGAAGCAGCTTCCTTAATAATTGGTTTTTCCACTACTTAAATCCTGATTATTTAATGAGGAGTATTCCTCTAAGGCTGACAGCTCATCCGGTTGTCTAAATGACCAAAATCATACTGATGCATTTTTTTTTTGGAAATTGAAACATGATGTTCAGCATTAAATGAAATAAATAACAACTTAACAACTTAAAATAACAACTCTGCTATATGGTTTTTGGTGTACTACACCGTACCGGCAAAAACGTACCACCAAGCGATTCAGCGTTCCGATACGATGTCGTGTAGAAACCGAAAGGGGTGACGATTTCATCCTCCTCCTAACAAGTGAGCCCGCTTCCATCTTAGACTGCGTCATCACTTAGCATCAGGTGAGATCGTAGTCAAGGGCTAACTTGTAGAGAATGAAAAAAAATGTAGATCTTTAGAACAACCGTTTGTAAGTAAGAGACTATACCACCCGGACCCGAACAGTGATATCAGCTAGTTACAAGACATAATGCTCCACTAATGCGCATCTAATGACCGATTGCATTAGAGGTCTCAAAGTCCGGCCGACGGACCTAAAACCACTCTGTCGCGCGGTAATCTATGTAAATTAATTAACTAAATATGTACAGAGATATGCCCGTTATCAGCGAACCGTGATGTGACCGGTGACATTTGTTTTGAATGATGAATACTTGTTTGGATACAGTCACATCTCTGTGTACACTCTACTCAGTATGTCTTTAATCGTTGTATCGTCTAAGTCAGGGTTTCTCAAAGTGGGGTACGCGAACCCCTAGGGGTTCGCCATTTGACGGCAGGGGGTTCGCGACAAGATTTACGTAATGGTGGCTTGACAAAATTAAGGTTAAAATTGTCCAAAATTACTCCTAACATTGAATCCATTTGCGACAAGAAACAAGCACACCCATAACTCTTAAGTTATTGACTGAGAGCCTCAAATTGCCTGACATGAAGCTCTTTTTTTTTTAAACCCCGACGTAAAAAGAAGGGTGTTATAAGTTTGAAATGTCTGTCATTTCGGACTCCCCTACCATTATTACATGCTAGCGGATGCCCGAAAAACTGAATTTCACGCTTCGTTTGCGTGAAATTC
Source organism: Bicyclus anynana (assembly GCF_947172395.1). Classification (NCBI taxonomy): domain Eukaryota; kingdom Metazoa; phylum Arthropoda; class Insecta; order Lepidoptera; family Nymphalidae; genus Bicyclus; species Bicyclus anynana. The sequence continues at coordinate 18,105,179 of NC_069085.1, forward strand.
AGTTTTTCATTAATCCCGAGGGAAGCATGGATTTTTCAAACAAACATCCATACCAACTTTCGCGCTTATAATGTTAGTAGGATCATGCATGGTTTCATCATGCAGGGTTTCTATTACATATGTAACTTATGATGTACGTGTATGATACCGGTTCCATACAAATATAAATTGAAACTAAATATAGTATTATGTCTGTTTATGATAATTTTATTCAACTTTTCATTAATTTTGCATACGTAGTAAATTATTTAATGAAAATCACACGGCGATTTGATAAATCGGACATCATTAAATGAATGTCTGATCATTATCATTTATTGAATTTAGTAAATCGAAAGTCATACATTATTTTGTGTTTAAGAGATTTTTTTTTTTGAAAGGAAAGAAGTAAATCTTTATGTCACCACGGTAATGGGGCAAATGGGGGAGATGATAATCATCATTATCAACCCATATTCGGCTCACTGCTGAGCTCGAGTCTCCTCTCAGAATGAGAGGGGTTAGACCAATAGTCCACCACGCTGACTTCACACACGCAGAGAACTAAGAAAATGCTCTGGTATGCAGGTTTCCTTACGATGTTTTCTTTCACCGTTTGAGACACGTGATATTTAATTTTCTTAAAATGCACACAACGAAACAGTTGTAGGTGCATGCCCCGGACCGGATTCGAACCTACCACCCTGCGGAAACGGAGGCAGAGGTCATATCCACTGGGCTATCACGGCTCACATAATATGATGTATAAATAACGATCTGGTTAAATAATTGGCTTCATATTAGTATGTTCCTTGTAGAAATTTTTTTTTAGATATCTAAGTAATATGCCGGGTGGTTAGTGTAGGCCTGGGCCGGGGTTGGGCTATCCCTTTTGCATTTGCAACTTTCCTCATCTCCGTCAAACGTAAAACCGTATGAAAATATGTTTAGTAGTTTTGAATTTATCGCGTTCAAACGTACAGACGGACGGGACTTGGTGACACTGTTCTGTGATGTCTCGATATCTGTATTTACATTATACACTTGCTCAGGGTCGAGTTTATTATGTAACTTCGTATCGTGTCGTATACAAAACATTATTACTTGGTTGCTAAATTTTGTACACTCAGTTTACTAACGTAAGATAATAATGAAATATTTTTTTCATTTCTCATACTCGGAAAGTAGTGTTATTTTGATGTGAGCATTGGGTGGAAAATGCGGCTTCCAGGGAGGGAATAACTCATACAAACTACTTCCCACCTAAGGGCCGGAATGAACTTTAAAAATAGAACTGCTGTCATTAGCTGTGAAGAGTTTTATGTTTTTTTTTAATTTGACCCCAACTAAATTCGGGGACAGGCAAAGATCGTTGACCATACAGCCTGTTCAGACGTCAATGAAGTTCTAGAGGAAAACTTTTATGTAAAAAGTAAAGTAATTATAAAAAAAATGCTACGGCCATGTGAGTTTCTAAACAGCGAGTGTAAATTTAGCGCAAACTTCTTAATCGGAATAAGCCGCAACAATAACGTGTTGAGTACCCTAAATAAAATTTGAAAAGTCGATATAAATTGGCGGGATACTAATCTGTTATATAACAGTGACGGAGTTTAAAAAAATAGATAATGATTAAAAAATATAATGACAATTAATTTTAAATATTATGTAGTATTTAATATTTAAAAAAATCTAAACTGAATTTTGTCTAAAGTAATATTTATTTCCGAACGACTATTTGCCGTCTCATTTCTTCTCGCGCTTTCTATCTTTCTCTCTCCCCAAGACGCAGACGGTGGAATAAACAAGACGTTTTTACGGTGCATAGTGCAATCTGAAGGTTTATTTTAAAAACCATATATAAATGTGAACCAGTAATTTTATCTTGCAACTAGCGGACGCCCGCGACTTCGTCCGCGTAAAAATTGATGTAAACTTCTCTACCTCTACCTTACCCTGCTCGTAAACCTACCCAACCCTACCCTACCCTACCCTACCCCTACCTTACTCCTACCCTACCGCTAATGCTAACCCTTCCCTCCCCCCACCTTACCCTACCCTAACCCTACTCGTAACCTATCCATACCCTATCCTACCCTACCCCTAATCTACCCCTACCCTACCCCTACCTTACTCCTACCCTACCGCTAACCCTAACCCTTCCCTACCCCTACCTTATCCCTACCCTAACCCTACCCTACCCGTACCCTACCCCTACCCTACCCTACCCTACCCTACCCTACCCCTATCCTACTCCTCCCCTACCTTATACGTTCCATATCCTTCCCCTACCTCTACCTTGCCCCTACCCTACACTTTCCCTACCTTATCCGTACCCTACCCTACCCTACACTTTCCCTAAATTACCCCTACCCTACCTCTATCCTATCCCTACCCTCAGCAAAATTGGTCCAGCCTTTTGTGCGTGGTGCAATGACCAAAAGACTATGATTTCCCAAGCGACTTCTATGCTAATACTATAAAGAGGTAAAGTTTGTGTGGTTGTCGGGGGTAATCTCTGGATCTACTGGACCGATTTGGAAAATTCTTTTACCAATAGAAAGCTACATTATTTGCGAGTGTCATAGGCTATGTTTGGTCCTCATATTCATACGGGAACGGGAACCACGTAATTGAAACCGCGGGGCGTCATATAGCGGCATTTCTGCGACTTTCAGAAATTTTGTATTATCTCCGAAACTATATAACTAAATAACATACTGTAAAGGGCAAATCTTATCTCTATAATATCCTTGTGATTATTAAATCATTTATTTTGATAAGGATTTAAGTTTAGTTGTGTAAATAATGACGTAAACCTTAGTTTAAAATTTAAATAATTTATTAAAGTACTAAAGGTACTATATCTGCTAAAATATAAAAGATAGATATGGTGTCGCGGACTTTTTTGTAGAACTTTTAAAGGTTCAAAAAACCTCCATACATTTATTTCAGTTATACGCAATGGTTGAGGCAGCGCATGCGAATAAGTAAGTTTTTCGGTCTGACCTGTAAGAGAAAACCCGCGATATCTCAGTAGTTATATATTATAGAAATATAAAATATAGCCTATAGCACTCCCCGATAACGTAGCATTCTACTGGTGAAAGAATTTTTAAAATCGGTCCAGTAGTTCCGAAGATTACCCCATTTCAAAAAATTGTTACAAACTTGCAAACTTTACCTCTTTATAATATTAGTATAGATAAGCAATCTAGGTATTCCACCAAAGGAAAAGTGAATTCTATAACATTAGTGGTTCTTCGAGTAGGATGTAACGAGATTTTTACGTAAGTCATTCTCCTTAGAGAGAGCCGCCTAGCGGGGAGTAGTCACAACATCGGTAAAGCAGTCGTCCAATTTGATTTGAATTTGACGACTGTTTTACCGACGTTCCAAGAGCGGGCCAAATAAATAGACATTAATTATAATTTCCTCGTAATCGAAATGAAATTTCCTCATATTCGAAATGAAAAGTAGAGTGTTTAACATGGGTAAAATAATCAATTCCTACTCGGACTATAGCCGCACTCGCTACGCTCGTGCGTCTAAATACCTCGGGAATTGATTCTTTCCACCCTCGGTTAACAATCTACTATTTACTAAATAAATCGGTGACTTGAATAAGGCAGTCGACTGCAGTCGTCGGTAGCTGTTGCCTCAGCCGTTGACAACGTCTTGCTTGTGTAAATAAACCCTAAGCGGAGACGTAAAATTTTTGGAGCCTTTGGATTGATTTCATATACAATTCAAATTTATTTCAAGATCAAGTAAGTTTTAGTTTACAAACGAGTTTTGAAAGTTAAGTCCGACTTTACGAAGTGGTTTTACTTTGGGTTCGGAATGTTTTAAATTAAAATTAAAACATTTGAAAGAATCCAGACAGTCATGAATTTAACTAGCATAACGAAATTTATTTCAGAAATTATATATATCTAATATATAAAAATAAGTCGGGTTTTCCTTCCTGACGCTATAACTCCAGAACGCACTAACCGATTTCCAAGGTTTTGCATTCGTTGGAAAGGTCTCGGGCTCCGTGAGGTTTATAGCAAAGAAAATTAGGGTTAGGGTAGGGGTAGGGTAGGGATAGGGTGGGGTAGGGTAGGGGTAGGATAGGGATAGGGTAGGGGTAGGGTAGGGGTAGGGTAGAGTGGGGCTAGGGTAGGGGTAGTTGAAAGTTTACATCGACTTTCACGCGGACGAAGTCGCGGGCGTCCGCTAGTAAATTATATAAACGATTGGCTTATGGCAATCACGTCAGATATCAAACAAAGATGCCGCATCATATTCGGTCCATTAATTTAAAAGTATTATGCTACATACAGACACAATGACCTACAGTATAGGAGGGAGAGATGAGATAAATTGCCTCAGATTAAATAAAAAAGTACCAATAATATAAAAGACCCAATAATATAAATGTGCTAAAATTACCTTACAATTTTTTATATTGAAAGATAATAAACAGAAATCTAGGAAATAGCTGTGTTTAAAATACATTTAAATTTTCAACTTCTAGATATGAATACATATCTAGAAGTTGAAAATTTAAATGTATTTAAAAACACAGCTATTTCCTACATTTCTGTTTATTATCTTATATGTGAGCTGTTCAATGCACAATAACCCCGCTATCTAGGATCAATAATAAAATTTGTAATTAATCAAGACATTACAATCAACTCAAAGGTAAGAGTTTCATTGTGACTCATTACTTTTTTTGTCTGGGGCAAACAATGTATGGAGAGTGGCACATCTTTAAATATCATTTACAAATTAATTATTACTTCCTTTATGAATATGAAAACAATCCGATTGCCGCAAATCAAGGTAGATCAGGAAATTCATTAACTGCACAGTATATATGACTTAATGAAATGCTGCCTCGTGTATAACTTATTTAAATTTTTCATTTATCTTAATGCAAAAAATAATACCTGTACTTTGAATAAATATTAATTTTTCAATTTTTCAATTTTAACAAATGGACTTGGAATTTTCATTTGAGTCTGAACTTAATGAAATAAAATGGTTCTTATTCATATGTATTCTGTGATTTCGTCGGATTAAATTAAATTCTTATTTCGTCAGATTAAATTTTGATTACAAGTTTTTAAATATTTTTTTAAACTTTAATAATAAATAAAAGTACTTTAATTGCATTGCTAAATGTAATTGAACATATTTTTCTAACTTCAAAAAAGAAATGTTGCTATTTGAACAGGTGGCAACGTAACCTTAAGGTACCTATTTGCCCATTACATTGAATGACTTACAACTATTCAGTGATCGCTGTATCTTCATTCTTTGTACTATAATTTGAAAAATAGCTTGTACTCGTAGGTATGTAGCTACATATGTTAAGAGTTAAACGATTAATTGACCAGGTTACAATGTAAGGAGTCCGTTTCTTCGAAGAATGTTTCTTATATATGTGGTTTAATTATCCTCATCAAGTTTTGATAATAATTAGTACTCCTACAATTGAAATACAGGGATGTCCCGTATTTTTTTTAATTGTAAAGGCTAGTGTAGATGCAATAACAACTGATGTCAAAAGTATTTTTTAAATATAGGCCGCTTTTACTTATCAATTTTCTTTCCAACTAAGCGCAACTCTCTATAGAATAAGTACGTACTACGACAATAGTCCAACGGGGAGGAGTTCTCGTTCTTAAGTCCGACTCTTTAGCTGATGAGCTACTGAGGTAGATAAGAGCATACGTACGTTGCAGCTTACGCTAAGTGTGAGTTTATACTTAATATAAAAGCTTAGTCTTACCACAGAAAACATAAATGTACATCATATATCGTTTTACGGTTTTACGTTTTTACTGACCAAATAAAAAAGTTCTTCTTTCTTTTTTATAAAAATCTAGACAAATATTGACAATAATGACAATAATAATAATATTTTTTTATTAACATTTCGTAGTCTTAGTGACAGTGAACTTGTAGGTTTCTGGGGTCACGTCCTATGTCTCCGTTGACGAGGGTCGGCCTTCTGTTGACAACTTGTCATTCTATTATAATTTATTTCAACAAAACAAAATCCCTACTAGCTTTTATTTATAACCACTACAATATAATCAACTATGGGTAGGTACTCCGTTTTTAAGTAAAACTAACCTATGTGCTAATTTTTAGTACTAATCAGTAATACACTGATAATATCTATTTAAAATTTAAAAGTAAGATAAACAATAAAGTGAAATAACGATCAAAATGAGCGAGATGTCTTTTTACTGTCGATCGAAATCAGCGATAAATAAATAAATAAATAACAATGAAAATAAAAATACAAAAAGCCTTTTATTTCTTCTTATTTACAATTAATTAGGTGATAAGTGTTTTAATTTGTTAATTGTTGAATTAAGTAAGTTGTAATTTTAAAATGTTTATTTTCTTCCCTTTTATTTAAAAGAAGTACCCTTTACTGTGAAGGGAGGCCTTTACCGTAAAAAAAATCAGCGATATGTCTTCTTTATAGTCCAATTAAAATGAGCGAGATGTCGACTTTGTAAGTTCGATAAAAATGAGCGAGTTGTCTTCTTACTGTCGATCGAAATAAGCGAGGTGTCGTCTTTATAGCTCAATCAAAATGAGCGAGATATCGATTTTATAGTTTTGATGAAAAAATAGCGAGATATCGACTTAATATTTTAGATAAAAATGAGCGAGATGTCGCCAGTTGCTACAAACTTCAAGCGTGGTCACTAAACTCAACTTCAAGTGTTGAACGCGTAACGATTTAATTCACATATTAAAACATGAAATTGGAACCCTGTGGCGTACAAGATAGAGACGTCTGAGTAATCGGAGCGCGTTGTGGTAATTGAGACGAACGGCAGGAAAGCCGTGTGCCCACCGCAGGCGATTCTAGGAAATCCTTATTAGGCCAACGACACATTTTACTGTGTAACAGCGAACGTTGCCGAACGTCTAGTCGTGGCTACACGAACTTTGCAAAACGCTCTAACTTTTAAATAGATAAGACGACTAAAACTCACTTGGAATATGATGTACTACACGTTACTCGTAGTTGATCGTAAATAAAACTGAGCGAAATGCTTGTGAGTAAGTTAATCCGATACGACAGGTGAAAGGTCAAGCGTAAACTGATTGCGTTACGTGTTCTCAGCAATAGATATTACCGACGATTATTAACGATTTATACCGAGATAAAAGTACCCTAATTGTTATAAAACGAGTTATAAACTTAACATTTGCCGAAATTCGTCCAAATGTATTCAATCGTTTTCAAGCGATTGAGTAACAGTTGTAAACTTTATGTGTGTAAAATTACATTCAAATCAATTTAACAGTGTTTACGTGATTGAGTAACTTACACCTAAACACAACAACCAGTACTTTCATATTTTAATTTAACTAGCTATTGTCCGCGGCAGCGTCTGCGTGTTTCCTTCTGAATCAGTAGATACTTTTCTTCTGGATAGTATACCTATTATAATGTAAAGTCGACAACATAATATTATACTGAACGTGTCATTAAAATCAGAAAAATCGCCCACGTTGTTAAAGTGTGAAATCGTAACAAACAGTCATATATTAAATCACATTCATATTTTATCGATTAATTAGTAGAAGCAGTAAAATTTTAGAATAAATTATTTCTATAACTCTAAAGTAACGCTAAATGAGCTTACTAATAAAAAAGTTAAAAAAATATTTACTGACCATATTTGCCATATTATTAGGTACAGCAAATTAAGTGCCAATTACATGTGCATTGAAAAACAGCAGTTCATTAGCATCTCAAATACATATAATTATCTATACAAAAATGTATATTATATGTCTTCTCTTTGGCCGGTTCGGTCAACGTACCCTAAAATATACGAAAAGAGAAAGGCGAGTAATTATAATAAAATAACCATGCAGCATTAATAACTTTGCCAGTTTTATTATTTTGTTTTTATAGCGAACACTATATCATATTATTTTAGGTTTTATGATATTTCTAATGCATTTTATATAATAAACTGCTTGACTACTTTTATTTTAATCTTTGCAGATACTTGCTACGAGTACATCCATGTAGAATTCTGCTTTATTAACCACAATACCTTTTTTTGGCCTTTCGCAATTTGCTCAATTCGACGTATATTTAACTAAACTTATTTTTAAATAAACTTGTATAGTTAATTCTGAATTAGATTTTAACTTATTTTTTTACATCAAATTTCAATGTAACAAAGCCTAAAGCTTGCTTCAAACTTAGCTTGGAGTTGGACATAATTAAAACATACAGCCAAACAAAGAACTTCCTCCTCTGGAAATCGGTTTTAAAATGAAAATTCGTTTATCTAGTTTCGAGTAAATTTTAATTCTGTATTTGTCTAAAAGTACCAATTCTTATATTACTATATTATGTTTCTTGCGTAAAAAAACAAAATATATGAAAGCCTAATTTGAACCAATACGACATACTGACACTCCTCTCAACAGAATAAGTATATACTCCTTACATATATGTATGGTTTAATCGAAAAGTGAATGTAGAAGAAATCATTAAATATTAAAAAAAAAACAAGTGAATGTAGATCGGTAGGTTGCCGCCGCACCCTAACTGCCGGCCACGGCCACCGTGTACAAGGAATTATTCGCAATTAAATTCACGTAATAATGTTTACTTTATTCACATTAATTCAGTTCGCGTTGTGACGTTGGACGAAACGCGTCGATATTTATTTCTTTATTGATCGATATAATAGTGTTGTGCACTTTTATTTATTTATTGAAATTATTTTTATTTATTTGATGATTAATTGACAAAGTGTTGTACGCTTTCATTTATTTATTGATTCAATTGACCAAGTGTTGTGCACTTTTCGTTATATACGATTAAACTGTGACAGTGACTGGTGTAAATGTGTACAGAAAAGTATACTGCGGCATCTCTCCATACTGGTTTGTCTTTTTATTTTTTTTTATTTTGTATTTAGTAATAGTACTTCACAGATTAATCAATAATATACAGATGTAGCGTACTGAACAAGACGGTGTCGTACCCGTCACGGATACGAAATTCAAAAACGAATACGTTCTCTTGTCAGTACGATACGAACCGTCTCATAAGTAATTTTTAATAATAATCAAGAAAAATGGCGTCTTATGTTCTTAAATATTTAAAAAATTGTTCTCAAAAACTAAAGAAATAAGATGGAGTATTTTATTTGTTATTGTTGATTATTATATTAATTTAAGTAATTGTTGTTAGTGTTAAATTTTAAAATACATATTATGAAAAAAGTTTGTATATGCAGATGTTAAGAAAACGCGTGACTTTTGTTTTTTTTTGTGGGTTGCACCGGCTTCCGCTTTGTAAACACTCTGTGGTTACTCTGTGTAGTATTTATGCTTTTTTCTTTTATTCCTCGTATTTTTGTAAACGTGGCTATTGAATGTTATGTATGTCATATACATGCAATGTTTTAGTATTTCAATAAGTCAGTTGTAATGCAGGTATTATTGTTCCGACTTACGTACCTACTATTCGTATGCAATTAATGTCTGTCTATGTTCACTAATAGTAGACAGCACGCAATGGCATATGTGTAATATATTATATATAGCTAACTATGTTTTATAAGGACGCTCGTAGCTTCTTTCCCATTACATCAAAGGCGACCGTTAGTCTACGATATAATTCTTCGCTAAATAAATATAAAATACTGTTCTACGCTAAATAAATATAAAATATTATTCTACACTAAATAAGTATAATATTATATTCTACGCCAAATAAATATAAAATACTATTTTATTTGTACCTTCTGGAGACCCTTGGGCCATAGAGTCGCAGTGCCAAAAGATTTTACCGAATCATTTCACCGCGGTTTCGCGCAAAGGATCAGCCTGGCTGTCCAGCGCGGAAATGCAGCCAGTATTCTTTCCACCATTCCACGTGGGCATGATTTGTATAGTTATTAGGATAAGTTAGCTTATGTTCCTTATTGTATTCTTTCTCAAATAAAAAAACTACTATTTTAAATAAATATAAAATATTATTCTACGCTAAATAAATATAAAATATTATTCTACGCTAAATAAATATAAAATATTATTCTACGCTAAATAAATATAATATACTATATATTCTCCGATTTATCAATCCGTGCGGCAACGCAACTCCGATCAAATTCTCGCAATACACATTATAATTCCAACTGCATTATTGGTGGAGGTTGATGATTCAGTGTACTTTCGGATCCTTTGAGTCATGAGGTCTTCTGTTCGAGTCCTGGGTAGGGCAATAATAATATGCAGGTTTACTTAAAACCTCAGCAATAGGCCGTATTTGGGAAGTTATTAGAGTTACCTATATCCCTGTGCCTCGTAGAGCACGATACACAGACCGACGGTCCCGGTAACGATTTATACATTCCATTGAAATATTTATGTTTTATGTGGGTTACCAAGATCTTACAAAAAATAACAAATTTAAAAGATTTTTTGTTGAAAATAAAATTATCTACGACTTTAGTCAAGTAACTTTGTCGCAGAACTAAAAATAACAAATTTAGTGTAAATCGATAAAAGATTAACTTTTTTTTGCAATCAAAAAATCATCAGATCTTTTTTATAGATTTTGATAAAAAAATATTTAAGGGATAAGTAATTGTTATCAAAACCATTTTAAATTTTTATTATTTACATACATAATTAAGGTTTTACATTGAAAAAAATAATATGCAAACTATTCGTATTCGACGTATTCATTATCTCCTACAAGCTCTGCAAAAGATAGAAAATCTCAACTAAATAACAAGTCTTTACTCTGGTAATAAGCTGGCATTGGTAGCAACGGTATCCTAGTGACCTCAGCCGAAAGTACGAGAAAAATGGCGGCCATCGATCCAGACCTTGTTACTCTTACATAACAGCCTCTGAAAATATATTATGACTGCCGGAGTAAGTCCCGCACTTACTCGTAAAATTCTAGCACTGTAAAAGGATCATTTTGACATTAGGCTAGTTGACATCTTTTTTAAATGGTTAATTTAAATCCGGGTTTAACCTGTGGGTTTAATAGGTTTTGACGGCCGCGTGGAGCAGTGGGTAGTGACCCTGCTTTCTGCATCTACGGTTGTGGGTTCGATTCCTACAACTGGAAAATATTTGTGTGATGAGCATGGGTGATTTCCAGTGTCTGTGTGTATTTATACATTATATAAGTATTTATTATGTAGTATATAAATGTATATGAATATTATAATATCAACTATCCTAGTACCCATAACACAAGCTACTCTGTATGCTTACTTTGGGACTAGAATGTGTATTGTTTAAGTATATTTATTTAAAATAAAAAATAAAAAAAAAAGTAGTGGAGTTGCATAAGGTTGGGGAAGCTACATCAGAAAAAAGAAACAAACTGAACTAAAAGACATACTTAATCATTTGTATGAACAAAAATAATAATAACTTCTGAGATCTTTTTCATCATAATCATTTATCTACCATTAAGAAAAGATTTAAATAAACTTATAAGGACCGTTAATCCGAAGGTTGCGCTTGTTTTTCATTCACCAATTTCTCCCATCGTGGATCCGTTTTTGTTACGTAATTTAAAGGATTACTATCCTTGCTTTTTATTTGGGCCATTGACGAAAATGTCAAGTCAACTCGCACAAGTACACTAAGTACATGTATTGGATTCAATATTAGTTACAAAAAAAAAACATCGGGTAGGGGGCTCGCGACATATTTCTTCATACTAAAATGGCCGTGGTACGAATAAGGTTGAGAAACCCTGATTTAAATGGTTCATAAAAAATTGTTCATTGTCGTTCTACTACATTGAAAACTACCCTATTATAACGTCACTGCAATCTTACCCGAGCTACAGACCCCTGGATTTAACTGACCAGTCAAATTGTTCAGTTAAATCGTCTGTGTGACAAAAACTGTACAGTTAAACTGACGGACACTACCGTCAGTTTTAACTGTACAGTTTTTTGTAATGGTTGTGATTGAAATTAGATGAAACTGTACAGTTAAAACTGAAGGTCTGTAAAAGCGGTGTATGAATAAGAATCAATCTAACGTTGAAAGCGTATCATTTAGGATTTATATTGATAAAATTATTGTGTGTGTCTATATGGCTTGGTTTACATTCATAACTTGTGTCTGTAGATAGGTCATTATATTAACACGAGGACCCGATGGTCCAGTGATTAACCTTTCTGGCCTCGGGTTACGAAGTCCTATGTTCAAGTCCTGTCGAGTCCGGTCAAGCTGTGAAATATTGAGCATTTCTTCCAAGAAATTGTTAGTGAAAATCTCAGCTCGGAGTTGATAAATTGATGTTACAGAGAGCACTTTTAAACAATCGACGAGCTCTAATGATAGTTAATTAATATCTAATAGTCATCATTCATCATCTAAGCCCACCATCCAGTATTAAAACAGCGTGGTGTTCCTAAGCTCAATATCATGCATTAAATTCAATTATATGTATTGTCGAGAAAAATCAATTGGCTAAATAGTCCACGTTCTTAGTTCACGTTACGTTACGTACAATGCATGTGTTGTTGGTTGATTGTTATGTAAGGCATTCTTCTTAGTATTGCTTTATATAGCCTGTATCCATACACCACACTTTAAACGTAAGTACTCGATGTAAATGCTACTGTATTTGTTTGATTTATTGCAGAAAATAAACACAATTTGTACCTTGTAAAAAGTGTCAATGGAGAACTAATTACACTCTTGATAAAGTCATCAGTATTCTCTTTCAGCGCACTTTCGTTGGAGACCCCACTCGACTATATTTGCAGACATTCAGTTATTCTTCCCCACTTTCAACCCCCAAAACTTATAAACGGCTCAACCGATTTTCATCAAACATGTCTAAGAACACTCGTAAATTGAAATCGCTTCATTCGTTCGGGAGCTATGGTACCACAGACAGACTGACAGACATGTCAAACTTATACACCCCTCTGCATCGGGGGCTAAAAAGGTACAATTCTGGGAAAGGCTACCCAACGGTTTCACCTGCGTAGTTCCCGTTTCGGTGGGAATAGCATATGACACTAAAAGATAACGTGGCTTTCTATTAAGAAAATAATTTTCAAATATAGTTCAGTAGATCTAAAAATTACCTTACAAACTTTACCTGTTTAGGCACAGAATAAAGATGATCCAGAATGCTCTAAACGCCATTTGACAAGCAGCGTCGCGAAGCCGGTGAAACCCATAAAAAAACAAACGTCACGCGTCTCCTAGACATCTGCATATATACGAAGTTTTTTCGTAATTTGTATTTGAAAATTTAACATTAACAACAATTACGTAAATTGGTATAGTAATCAATAATTACCAATAAAAATATACTCTATATTACTTGTTTAGTTTTAGTGAACAATTTTTAAAATATTTAAGAACATAAGACACCATTTTTTGTATAATATTGAAAATTACTGATGCGACGCTTAGTGTCGTACTGACTCGAGAATTTATCCGTTTTAGAATTTTGTATTTGGAGCGCCTACGACACCGCTGTGTTCCGCGCGCTCTATCTGCCTGTTATTCTTTAATCTGTTTAGGTATTAGATGTAAACTATATTGATGGAATGGTAATTTATGTTAATTGCCATGACATACGCACGAGTAATGATTTTTAATCGGTTCGACTCTTGGAAAGCAAATGTGATGTTTTTTCCAAATGGTGTTATAGAAACTGGCCTGACTGGACTCATGACGTCAAACAAAAAGTCGGATGTAATAATTTTCGATTCGATTAGAACAAGATTTAGAGACCATACATACGTCTATGGCGTACCTGCCTACAATACGGCTAAAGCTTTTGTTACTATAACCTTGAAATTAAGTTCAAAATTTATAAAAAAAAATCATATTTTCGTCATATTTTAATGGCCTATCTGATGAATCATCGCCTCGGGTCTATTCTACTAATTTTTTTTTATTTATTGTATATCATAAATCAGCCTATATTTTTCTAGTCTCACCAAATACAATAACCCAATTTCATTCATAAAATATTAAGCAACTAGCGGACGCCCGCGACTTCGTCCGCGTGGAATTCAGTTTTTTACAAATCCCGCGGAAACCATGTATTATTCCGGGATCAAAAGTAAAAAAACAAATTCAGCCAAATCCAAACAATTATCCATACAAACTTTCGCATTTATAACAATAATAGGAAGTAGAATAGGTCTTAATTTTATTAATTCGTGTAGTGTACAAATTATATTTTACCTCTTATGCCCATCTCTAAATATTAGCTTTTGAACCATTATTTTGTTATAAGAGAAATATAAAATGTTGTTGTTCATAATACATCATAGACTTGAAGTCTTGTTCAGTAGGTAAGATACTGAACAAGACTTCAAGTCTATGATGTATTCGCCCTCTGGAGACACTTGAAAAATTCACCCGGCCGTTTAGCTGGGCTGCCTCGTATTATTAGTAATGAGAACATTCTCGGCATCTAGAGGTCTGTAGGTATAGAGATGCTACATTTTTCTTAAAAGAAAATTATAATAATTTTAGAAAAAAAGCTTTTTTTTTGTATTTTTACCGAATAAAATATTATTCATTCATAAGACACTAAGGATTATTTTATGGATTTGTAATTTATGTAGGTACCTATTATTTTATATTTATAGTTTATATTTATAGTTTATTCATTTGCGTAGTCGATGTGTCGATTTTTCGTAAATATAACTCAACTTCTGTAACTTTTCATCCCCTGCTTAACTCCATTAGTGGTTAGTGACACCACTAATCAAAGTTAATTAAAAAGTTCAACATTATCATCCTAAGCCCGCCATCCAGCATTTGAAAAGCTTGACAAGTTTAAGCTCAGTTTTCAACAAGTAGGAATGAAAAAGGAAGAAATTATTGCCAATTAGTAATTTGAGATGAAATTATATCGACATTAATTAATACAAGTTAAGGATTTGTTGTAAAACTAAATTATTTATTTAAATTTTTTTCCATACTTCAAAAACGCTGTTGTAGATTTTCTGACGTCACAATGTTATTTGATGTCACTAGAGGAATAAACGCCAAACTAAGGCATGTCGATTTTTTTTTTTCATTTTTTTATTTTTTATTCTTTACAAGTTAGCCCTTTACAAGTTAATCTCACTTGATGGTAAGTGATGATGTAATCTAAGATGGAAGCGGGCTAACTAGGATGAAAATCCACGCTCCTTTCGGTTTCTACACGACATCGTACCGGAACGCTAAATCGCTTGGCGGTACGTCTTTGTCAGTAGAGTGGTAAGTAGCCACGGCCGAAGCCTCCCACCAGCTAGACCTGGACCAATTAAGAAAACCTCAATCGCCCCAGCCGGGGATCGAACCCAGGACCTCCGTCATTAAATCCACCGCGCGTACCACTGCGCTACGGAGGCCGTCAAAGGTTCTCACAGTCTAAGGTTTGGTGTTTACGGACTACGTGACGCCATGACATGGCCCTTTGGCTCGTATAGAGTAATAAATATTTAAAAATTGGAAGTTTTATGTATTCGCGTCTCAAAAAATTATGATAATTTATTTTCAATCTAGCAGAACGATACTGAAAAATTTAAGACCATTTAAAAAAAAAGTGTCAACAAGCCTATTGTGGTGGTCACTTTTTTTTCTGATTGTGTAACTGCCGTAGGCTACATAAGGGACGTCAGCGGTGTCGGGGAGGGTAAAGGTGGACACCCTGCTTTTAATCTGTATTGGGTAAAATTTGTACAAAACGCTCCTTACGTAACGTGCCGTTAATAAATAATGTTCGGTATAAATTCCCAATTATTGATTTGAGATGAAAGCATCAAACGTTACCGAGGTGACGATAGAGCTTGCCGTGCGCCCTTAGGCATTCCTCATTCGCACGAGAACTTTTTTAACGGACGTTAAGAAAGCTTTCAAATACAACAAATGCATTCACACGACAGCGTTTTTAAAACACGACGCTTTTTTCAAGTAGTGTTGCATTTTCAATTTTGGGCGTTTACAGACGACCTTCATTTAATTTCATACTATATTTGAACGAAAATATTTGAAAAGTTAAAATTATGACATAATCTTGACCTAACAAAAGTGCTTGTAAACTAAGCCTAATTGAAATAAATGAATTTTGAATTTTGTTACAAAACCTCTCGTGCGAATGAGGGCTTACAATATGAATATCGAAAGAGGGTTGATTTATCGAGAATATTGATATGAGTATGTTTCATTATTTGCCGCGCTCTTATGTCTACACAAACCGTTTAGGGATTTATAACATAAATGGCGTATAATTAGATTCGGCTCTGGCGTGTCATTAGACTCGGCTCGTGTTAGACGTATAAATCACTAGCTGACGCCGCGCGGCTTCACCCGCGTGGTTCCCGTTCCTGTAAGAATACGGGGATAGTATATAGCCTGTAGCCTTCCTCGATAAATGGGCTATTTAACACTGAAAGAATTTTCCAAATCGGACCAGTAGTTCCTGAGATTAGCGGTCCAAACAAACATAGCTTTTTAAAATTAGTATAGATTAATTTCATGAATTAACAATTATATTATTCATGTTGGGATTGACGTTGTGTATATTAATCTATGTAGCATCGCAGTTTAGCAGTGCAGTCTCCAGCCGGGATGAGTAAAAGCATTTCACCAGCGACGAAATTTCTTTTTATGCAGCACGATTTTATAATTAATTGAATTATTTCAATTAAATCTTAATTGTTGTAACAAATTAGAGGACGATACAGGGGCGTAGCTACCGCCGTATCAATGATACGGGGTCCCCGGACTATAGGGGCCCCTGAAAGCAAAAATTTGTAAAATGTAACGCACAATTTCATTTAATTTGGTGCTTCCCGAAAAAAAAACATAAAAAACTGTCTATGAGTTTTTGCTTTGAAAATGACAAAAGTCCAAAAACTGTCATTTTAGAATTTAAACTATCGTGAGTGTTATTCATATTAATTAATTATGAAACACGGCTAAAACTCACGTGATATTAGGTCGGAATATGCTCGACTAGTTTCGAACCCATACGGGGCCCTTAGTTATGAGCTGGTTCTTGCATCGCGGCACGATCCAGTTTGAATCGTATGGGTTCGAAACTAGTCGGGCATACTCCGACATAATATCACGTGACTTTTAGCCGTGTTTCATAATAAATTAATATCACTGTCATATTAATTATAAGTACGCATTTTTTTTTCTTTTGTGAGAAATCTTTACCCTTCATTTGGGCGCCCCAACAAATTTGGATACAGGACCCCTCCAAGGCACGCTACGCCACTGGGACGATACGTCACAGATGATGTGAAATAGCTGGAAGTGTGACGGGTGCAGCCTTGTACATGCAAAAACGATACTAATTGACCGACAATTACTACTGTTGTGTTGCCAGTAAACAGAATACGAGTGAATCACAAAGTTTACATACATTGAAATGTGATTACGGTCGGATATTGACTGCTAAACAGGCTAGGAAATTGATTAAGGCATATTGACGACCTCCGTGGCGCAGCGGCATGCGCGGTGGATTTACAAGACGAAGGTCCTAGGTTCGATCCCCGGCTAGGCTGATTGAGGTTTTCTTAATTGGTCCAGGTCTGGTTGGTGAGAGGCTTCGGCCGTGGCTAGTTTTTACACTACCGGCACAGATGTACCGCCAAGCGATTTAGCGTTCCGGTACGATGTTGTGTAGAAACCGAAAGGGCTGTGGATTTTTGTCCTCCTCCTAACAAGTTAGTCCGATTTCATCTTAGATTGCATCATCACTTACCATCAGCAGGCTGATTATGTATCTCGACGTATCACTTCTAACTGTGTAACGCAAAGCTAAATGGAACACTAGAGTGTTTTTGCAATTCCGATTATGTAAGACAAAAGACAGCCACAATGCCTAGTGATATCGTTCTAGGCGCAAAATTTTATCGACATTATGCGACTAAATAAAATACACCCTTTCCCGGTACTACTTACTACGGGTGCGGCATACTTTTGCACATATACGCATTATACTTGATTTTGCTGTTTGTCTGTGGTGAAGTGAAGTGCCATAGTTTCTTTGTTGGTAAACAAAGCCGTATTAAAATATTAATAAAAAAATTGGTTTCGTTGGATCAAAGTACTTGCTACTGCTAGTTTTTTGTTTTCAATAGAAGTAATTAATTAATCATTTTATCGTATACATTTTTATTAGTGTTAATAGTTAATTTATCAAAGTAAACGGCCACTTTTACATAAAACATTATCTACACGAAAGTTCTTCAAAGTTTTATCGTCTGCCTATGATTAATTTAATGGTCGTTGTGATAATATGTAAAGTATATTTTATAGTGTTTATTATTAAAGTTTATCGCTTGCAACTAAAGATGTCCGAGAAACTCAATGATCGCCAATTGGAACTCTAATTGGAGATTGCAGAGTGCCACCCAAACTTGGCGATGGGTTGTTTTGGAGGGCCTTTGGAAAGTCAGGCTACTAAATAAACCTTCCGTGTTCGCGTCTGCCAGTGGCGTTGTGTAAGTTATCACATATCTATATTCTATATTATTATTTTAAAGAGGATGAGAGGAAATTTTTGATATTGTAGGGGGTAATCTCTGGATCTTAGCGATAAGGCCGCCTTTTGTATGCTGATCTCTTCCTAATTTGTTTTTTATTTCACTTGTTTTTGTCTTTGTGGTGTGCAAATAAAGTATATTTATCTATTATCTTTTTATCTACTAAACCGATTTTGAAAATTCTTTCACCAACAGAAAGTCACATAACTTGTGAGTGTAATAGGCTATATTTTATCCCTATAGTCCCAAGGGAGTGGGAACTATGCAGGTGGAACCGTCAAGCATCAGATAGTAATTATATTCAATTGAAATTCATAATTTTCTATTTTAAGCTTAACATAATACTTGGTTTTGTGACTAGCATATTGCATTAAGAAGCCTATTTAAACCACAACTATACCTGCACCATGTAACCTTTAAGTTCTAAGCATTAAGTACAACACGAAAAATCAAAATCAAACTTTGTCTTTTTATGCAGATGTATTAGAATTGTTTGTATTTGTAGGTTTTTGTTTTAGTTACATTAAGGCTAAATATAAAATCCTACCTTGATTAGTAATTTTTTTATGATGATTGAGGCTAGCCACTTAAAATAATTAATTCAAATTTCAATTACAATATATAGTTAAGTTAAATCCTACAAGTATATGTATCTCCTACAAAACTGGATAAAATATAAGGCAAATCAAAAAACAAAAGAGCTCAGTTTAATCCCATAAAAGCCCAGTTGCTGCAGAGTATAGACTAGAGGGTTTGCCAGGGATATAGGTCCATAAGCACAGCAATAGCCCAGTGGATGTAACCTCTGCCTCAGATTCCAGAGGGTGTGGGTTTGTATCCAGTCCGGGGCATGCAGCTCCAACTTTTCAGTTGTGTACATTTTAAGATATTAAATATCACATGTATCAAATGGTGAAGGAAAACATCGTGAGGAAACCTGCATACCAGATAATTCTCTTAATTCTCTGCTTATGTGAAGTCTGCTAATCCGCTTTGGGTCAGTGTGGTGGACTATTGGTCTAATCATGAATGAACGAATAGTATTACCTAATCCAGTGTATGTAATTCTTAATGATAATAATTGCTAATTCAAATAATAATTTGTACTTTATATTTTCTTTTATTATGTACATGTTCAGCTTAATAAATATTGCACATTTTGATTTGTTAAATATCACATATAATGAATATTGTTATCATTTACAATAATGTATTGTTTATGATAACAATATTCATTAACCTGAAACTAAAGGATCACAAACATTCTTAGTCTGAAAAGAAGCTCAACATAAATACAACAAAGTATTATTTTTGTTATCACCATCTCACAGAAATATATTGTAGAACCAAGTAATATACCTGAGGTATAAATATATCAATTAACCCCCCCTAGATTTGTCATTTATATAAACTCTTAATCAAGATATAATACATAGGCCATTTCTTATCTCAATATTCCCACAGGAATAAGATCTACTTAAAGAAACCGGGGGCATATGTAGTTCATGTAATAAAAAAATATTTTCTACATTTCAGATCAACATGAAGATGTGGGCTCTAAACTTTGAGTGCCAGGGACTGACTATGGAAGTCTCCATGTCGCTGGTCACCATTGAGGTGCAAAACACCTTGAAAAAATTGGTGATTCTGAATCCTTCATCTCTATGAACGATTCATGAAGAAAGAATTAAACAAACATTTAATGAACAGATTTTTTATAAGATTATTATCAATAATGACATTGCATATGAGAGAAAATTGTCAAATATAATTTCATTTTAATTTAATATAGTTAATTATGACATCACTGTATATAAAGAATATGATTATTATCATTTGGTTAATTTCAGTATTACATAGTATTAGATAAAAATTTTATTGTAAAATTGCACATCAAAATATGTTTTATTATCTATTATTAGGAGGAAATATTATTTAACTATTATTATTATCCCTAATAGCCCAGTGAATGTGACTTCTGCCTACAATTCCAGAGGGTGTGGGTTCGAACCCGTTCCGGGGCACGCACCTCCAACTTTTCAGTTGTGTGCATTTTAAGAAACTAAATATCACGTGTCTCAAACAGTGAAGGAAAACATCGTGAGGAAACCTGCATACCAGAGAATTCTCTTAATTCTCTGCATATGTGATGTCTGCCAATGTAATCCAAATATGCTGGCTCATATTCGGCTCCTGTCAGAATGAGAGGGGTTAGGCATTGGCCTTCCCTTACCTTATCAGCCGATAGACGTCCACTGCTGGACATAGGCCTCTTACATGGACCTCCAAGCACAACGACCTTGAGCCGCGAACATCCAAACAACCGACCAACCACGCTTTCCAGTGCGGGGTCTCCCGAGTGCGGGTAGGCACTAACCCCTCTTACTGTGGGAGACTCGAGCTCAGCAGTGAGCCGAATATGTGTTTATAATGATGATGATGATGATGATGATTATTTAAGTAATTGTAAAAGAAAAAATTGAATACTACATTAGTTGTTTATCTATACAATTCAATAATTTTAAGAACAAAACATGTACCTACCACATTGTAGGAAATAAATAAATAATGATTTGATTAAAAACAATGTTGTTTAATGTTAAGCAGGTAGGGCCAGGTAGTTCTATATTTGTGTAACATCTATTACTTAAAAATAAAAAATATATTTACTTGTGTTGGTATTTTTTATTCAGACTTGATATATTGTTGTTGACAAATTTTGTTATAATATATATCTTTCATTCTTTAGTTTAATTTAATCAAGAAACGACCCTACTTACACATATAGGTACCCCCTCTAACAAAAATAGACTGAAGTATAGGTAAATATTTAACAAAAATGTAAATTAAAAATTAATTATAGATTAATTAAAAACATGACTACAATTTGAATTATCAACTTTAATAATTTGCTTCAAAATAAAAACACATACGCGTGGCGCAGTAAGTAGTGCTCCTGCATCCACGGTCATGGGTTCGATTCCCACACCTGGAAAATATTTGTGTGAAGAGCATGGGTTTTTTCCAGTGGGTGTGTATTTATACATTATATAAGTATTTATAGGTAGTATATAAATGTAAATGAATATTATAATATCAACTATCTTAGTACCCACAACACAAGCTACTCTGTATGCCTACTTTGGGGCTAGATAGTGCTTTGTATGGTTTAAGTATAAATAATTATACAGAAGGCTTGGTCACGAAAAAATATATCCAGTCCTTTGTCTGCATAGCTTGAGGGTTCTAGCAACTTGTTATCATGGTTTTGAGTGAGGAATCCTTGGACAATACTGCCATCACAAGAATTACTGTTTTCTGTATCCAGCCCTTGATCTAACAGCCAAGTGAAAGCTTCTTTAGGTGTTGGTTGAAACATTGTTAAGCTCTTCACTTCTTCAAAATTATTAGTGATTCTCCTAGAAAAATAAATCATAATGTAGGTATACATGGTACTGCCCAACAAGTTCTTATAAAGTAGGTATATAATATACTGACCTGTGATAAGTCTCCTCCTTCGGCTGCATAGCTTGAGGGTTTAGGAAACCAGAGTTCATGGTTTTGGAGTGAGGAAACATTTTACAATATGCACCCAACTACAAGGCTCCACCGTATTTCTGACACAGCAATGTTGTGCATATCTTCATGGGATCTAGGAGCAGCTCCCAAGATGGGGGTCATCATGCAAACATTGGTCACCTGAAAGAATTGAAGTGTGTATTGCAATGTATTATGTATTTTGCCTACATAAAAGTAACAGTTATATATAATTTATAGTATATAATTTATATTTGGATCCTGTAGTTTCATTAACTGACAGTTATACCTAAGCAACAGCTTACCTAACAACCAACAGCGGTCCCTATTGGGCAGGTTTTCCTCAAGTGGTCTTATTGCACTGGTTCCATATGTACAAGTCATAAGATGCACCACCAAATTGAGCATCCACTATGTTATTATTAGATTGGCATCACATATCTGAAATATTAATTGACAATATATAAATAAGTTAATGTTTAAATAAAAGGAGGTACCATGCTTTTATTCAATTCTAATTGTTAGCCTCCTAGTAGCTTTTGGCTTGTAGGCCGAACTATTGTCACATGGGTGCAATCAATGCGCCGTAATACCCGGGCAATCCAAATTTTTTCATAAATCTGTAAGTAGATGTTAATCTAGATTAAGCACCTGGGTATATGTCTATTTACAGTAACATCCTGTGATATGAATAAGCACTCTGTGTATTATTTATTAATCTCAATCAATAATCAATCTCATTTTGCAAATAAGTTTTTATGCAAAATCAACCTATGAAAGATTCAGTGTGGTAGTGAACACAAATTAGTTGAGTCTTAGAAAAAAAAAACTAAAAATATAATGAATAGGTTATGTTAGTTTCATACTGTGCTATAAGTTAGTTTCATACTTACTTATTTATAATGATTTTGTGTTTAATGCAAAGGGAACTTAACACATTTTTTTTAAACAGCTGGGGTATTCAGGAGCGTCAGCGACTTCATGTAGGCATTTGCTAAAAGATGCCTTAGCCATCACAAAGCCATTTGTATGATCCATTGGCATAAAAGTTTAAAGCTGCCAAGACCTGTAAATAATATTCAATGGTTTAATTTAGGTTCTTAGGATGACAGTGACCGATCTTATTATTTGTTTCTTACAATCTAACACAAATACTACTGGACTGATTATAAAAAATCTTTCACCATTGGTAAGCTACAGCACAGAGTAATATAGGCTATATAAAATATAGCCCGTATTACTCTGTGCTACCCCATATTCCCACAGGAACGGGAACTACACCGGTCAAACTATGGTGTGTCTGCTAGTACTGAATAAGCCTACTCCAAATCTTAAACCAACTTATCCTATGATGGAAGCTCACCATATAAAAATACCATATTCATCCATTCCATTTAATATAATGAAGAAAATTCCTTCATTCATTCATATAACTTACTTATCTCTAATTCATTGCGAACAGCAGTTGTTCGAAGACTTTGTATTTCTTCTAAAACCTGCTGGTTTCGCGACACGAAAGTTTTGCAATGAACTCGACAAAGACATCTTTTTCGTTCCGTTTCCGCGTACAATACAAATGCTACATGCATTGTATTGTACATGGCAATGTCGGTAAACACTACAAAAATAACACAATTAATTAAATTCACTTCAACTAACTCTAAAACTGTAATTCTGCTTTATGAAATAAGTATGTAGGTACCTACTATATATTCTCAACTTTCGTCATATTTTACATGAAAAACTTTTCTAATTCTGATTTTATTGACTTACAAACTAATACCTTACTTACAAGGTATAGTACAAAATTTAAAAAATCCTAAAAGTACTTTTATTTGTAATTATTGAATCACAGGCGTCAAGTAAACTTTATTAAAACACTGCTCGGTATTAGTTTCTATAGCGATTGACTTTGACAACTTCTGTGTCACCCAGTTCTATGATCATAATGCTTACATAATCGCTTAAACTGACTATCGATACGTAAAAACTGCGTTATAACTTGGATAAATCCCTACAAGTGACCGTGACAGAGAACGATCCAAGATGACGTCATTTCGGTGGGAGATGTGTGTTACATGATCGCAAAATCGAAAAATCGCTGTCATTTGTTGTCGTGACTGTGATTTTAAAGCGTTCACCGAGTTACATAATGACCCTGCAGGTGAGATTGTAGTGTAACTTGATGAGACTTCAATGTTACGCTTCAGGTGTATGGGCTATGTATTTAATATTACTCTTTATTTGATAAAACCTAACCAGTTTAGATAGTGTGGGGCCCCATTTTATTATTAACAGCAGGGCCCTTGGTTACCTAGCTACGCCACTGCTTGCATGCCCTGCGAATTGTCGCACTGTTTATAGTACAAGCGATGATGTTTCACTAGCGTACGACCGCGACCTCATCCGCCCTTAGACCTCTTTAATTCGGCCCTGTTGCTAAATCCGTTCTTAACGGACTTTTATTAACTAAACTAAACTACCACTCTGCCGAATTTTGTCTTTGTTCATCAAGCAGTTTTTGTTATTTCGGGATGTGGCCTTAGGCTTTTTTTGTAGATTTGCTTGGTTCGTCAATTCTGTATTACTATTTAAATAAATGTAAATACCCAGACAGTCACTAACTTAGCCAGACTAAACTTCAGAAATAACTCATAAAAGAAAAAAATGTTTTCTTTAGAATTGTTTATCTGATCTACTTTGTACAGAGCTAAGAACAGTTCCCGCCTTAAATCAGCTGTTTAAGAAAAACTTCGTTCAATTTGTTAAAGAGCTACAGACAGTAAAACAAATAGACACGGCAACATCGTAACAAGTTTATCATCGCGTATATGGAATCCACTGTCAGTAAGAATCAACATTTCAAACCGGAAACGAATAGTTTACAACTCGCCAACATTATAGCATCAAGTAATTAAACACAATCAGTCTATACGGCGCAGTTCACAGCCATTTACATTGGCTTGCACTGATTACTTTGACGTCAACGGGTCTATTGGACTATCAGACACTTTCGTGTCATTCCAACTGGATTCGTGTAAAAATGTTTATTTTCGGATTTTTTTCCGTTGCCTTATATTCATTATAGTTCAAAGAATCCTCGACCCACCGAGGATATCAAGCGGGTTGCAGGGAGCCGCTGGATGCTGGCGGCTAGTGAC
Source organism: Bicyclus anynana (assembly GCF_947172395.1). Taxonomy (NCBI): domain Eukaryota; kingdom Metazoa; phylum Arthropoda; class Insecta; order Lepidoptera; family Nymphalidae; genus Bicyclus; species Bicyclus anynana. The sequence goes on from NC_069085.1 coordinate 18,130,416, forward strand.
CGTTGTGCTTGGAGGTCCCTGCAAGAGGTCTATGTCCAGCAGAGACGTCTCTCTGATGATAATGATATTCATGATAGCAGTATGTGGTATCAGTTCCGAAAAAATACTGCCTGTCTATGTCGATTCTTTTTCTAAAATCGAAAATTTACAGTGAATATGAGAATGACATATCCGATTGTTAGGTTAACTACGTGATCTATCGATACCAAATGTCATTTCTATACCAAAGTCTAATAAATAGTTCTTAATACATAATTAATTAAATACCACATATCCATACATCCACACTTAATATTATAAATGTCTAAAAAGTTAAAATTAAATAAGTCTGTCTGTCTATTACCTTTTCACGACCATACCGCTAAACGGATTTGGTTGAAATTTGGTATAGAGATAAATTGGACCTTGGAGCAGAACATGGGATACTTTTTATCCCGGAAAAGTCGTAGGTTCCCGCGGAATTTGTAATAAATACAATTTCACGGAAACGAAGTTGCGGGAGTCAACAAGTGTTATTATACTCAGAGGCCCAATTATCCGCCCACTTTAATATACTCGCGTCTTAATAAAGAGGGCGGATGATTGTGCCTCTTAGTATATTATAACTTATATCCTACACATTATATCCTATTCATAGCGGAAAATACTTTGCTTCTATATTTACAAACTTTATTATGAAATTAAAGTTGGTGTTCCTACGAGTAGTGCGTCGAGTACAAGGTTGTCTCGAGTTTGCGGTCTACAGATTTGTCATGCTTATTTGGGTCATAATGTGTCATTAATTAGGTAGATAAGTTATAGGTAAATAACATTAATATTTTAAGGTGCTGAAAAACAAGCTTTTGATATAAATACTCTAACATGTAAACATACCGTAATAGCCCAATGGATAGGTGTCTCCGACTCCGGAGCGTGTGGGTTCGAATCCGGTCCGGGACATGAACCTCCAAATTTCAGTTATGTGCATTTTAAGAAATTAAACATCACGTGTTTCAAAGGGTGAAGGAAAACATCGTGAGGAAACCTGTATACCAGCGAATTTTCTTAATTCTCTGCGTGTGTGCAGTTTGCCAATCCGCATTGGGCCAGCGTGGTGGACTATTAGTCTAACCCCTCCCATTCTGAGACTTGAGCTTAGCAGTGAGCCGAATATAGGTTGATAATGATAATTATACCAAGCATTGTAGCATTTTCATGTCGGTTTTTGTGTACTTTTCAATCAAATAATCGCGTGTAAGTAATGCCATTGGCAGTATATACTCGGATACTTACCTAGGCCAACAAGAGATTCCAATGCTTTTTTTATAATAATTGCTGCGTGTTTATCAGAACTAATTTAAATTCACCATTACTAGTGATTCCTTTGCAGATAGAAATATATCGATACTTTAACGTGTTAGGTTACCTACTCTCAGACGGTATTTTTTTTCTATTCTCTCTATCATTTTAGCTTATTTTATAGCACCATTATTTTATAATGATGTTAAAAATTCATTATGCATGTATAACTGTATAGACAAGAAGTTTGATTTTTTCACAACTTCATGGGAGCGTAGACCTGAGTATACGGTTTAAATTTCAACTTGATACGCATTCCCGAAATAAAGGGTCTTGACAGACAGACAGACAGACAGCCGGACAACAAAGTGATCTTATAGGATTCCATGTTGTCCTTTTGAGGTACGGAACACTAAAAAACCGTAATAACTTGGTTCAAAAGTTCTTTTTTATTAGATTAATTATAATTTTTTAAAAAAATTTCTACATGTTATTTTTATTAAGATAACTTATACTCTTATGATGAAATCATACTCGTAACGTTGTCAAATGTACGTTGATTAACCTTTCTTTATTTCTAAAATCTATACAAAACTATTATAATCTATTACAAAACGGTTAAACAATTGGAAATCTAATTAGTAGACTTGTATGAAAAAATAAAACCTTGAACGGGCCTCCTGTAAAGTTGGATTTAACGCTTGGTAAGTCGAAGTCAGTATTTAAAAGCCTAAATTTAATTAAAAAAGATACTTTCCTCAAATCCACGAATCCCTGATTGATGTCGTGTTGGATTTGCCATAGTTTTATAACTGAAATAAAAAAAAACTAAGTAATACATAATAGAGACAGGCAGACATAAAGTGTGAATGTGTTGACTTGTCAAGTTAAAATAGTCTAGATATACGTTCATTGTTCGATTAATGTTAATATATTGAGATCGAATTCACGATATTGAAGGACTGTGAGTCGCCGGCGAAGGTAGCTGCCAGTTTACATAACATTTATTTGAATATTTTCAGCTACTGGCGCAGTGATGTAAACTATATCATTGTTTACTTGAATAACCGCTATAGTTTCCATAAGTATAGATACAGTGCATTGTGTCATAACGGGATAGATAAATATTTAAATAGTATAATATCTACTAGCTTTTGGTTCGACCTCGACTTTCTTTCTCGAATTTCTTAATGGTTTAGTAAGTAGTAAGTTAAGGCGTGAAAGCGCATTTTGCAAACAAACTTACATTTGTATATTATGGATTACATCTTCATTAAAACCTATTATATCTGTAAATTAATGTATGTACATCTGTGGGGCCTTTAATTAATTATTTATTCAGTAACAAAAATAGGTTTCATATTTGGTAAATTCGTCCAACTTCAAAATAAGCGTCGATACGTCATCCGATTAGGTAATTCCGAGTATTTCATCGACACTGGCACATCACTGGGTCGTTGTAATCGAGCGAAGGAATTAATTAGCCGCCAACAGCGACGACGCAAAATTGACATCTAATTAATTGTCATAAGGTCGATAATCGTCTGCGCACCGTTGCTCGGTTTTTCCTTAGTCCTACGTCGAAGGTGAGCCGCTTGCGTCAAACTGAACCACCCTTTCATAGCCATGATTCACTGAACTGAGGACGTGTCTCAAGGACTTGTAACAGGTTCGATTACCGGATTTCATGGTATACTTACTCGTAGAGCTCTTTGTGACGGAAATCGCCTGGGGAAGTACCTACTACCGCGTGATTCCCGTTCCTGTAGGAAATTGGAGATAAATATAGCCTTCCTCTATAAAATAAATATTGGATAAATTGGCTATCTAACATTGAAAGAATTTTTCAAATCGGACTCTGGGTAGCTTCTGAGATTAGCGCGTTCAAACAAACAAACAAAGAAATTCTTCAGCTCTATAATATTAGTATAGATAGCGGCACAACCGGAAATATCGCTAAGTATCTTTCACTGCATAAGACGAAAGAGACGACCAGGACAACTTCGCCGTCATTAGTCGACATTTGTCTATTTCTTCACGAGATTTGTCGTTGGTTGCTTGCTAGGTCTACAGGCTGAGATTATTCATGAGATGTAATGTTTTCGATAATTTATCTTATGTGCTTCGAAAATAGAAACTCGTGATCCGAAACCACATACCTAGTCATAGGCTAATCTGTGGTCCAGTAATTAAGCCTAAGGAGGCCGTAATAATTAAGTCCCAGTAAAAAAAATAGCGGCAGGACTCATCACCAAGAGGTGGTAGTTCGATCCCAGCCCCGTTGGTATATTGTCGTACCCATTCCTAATACAGTCTTTTCCGACTACTTTTTGACGACCTCCGTGGCGCAGATGTATGCGCGGTGGATATACAAGACGGAGGTCTTGGGTCCGATCCCCGGTTAGTCTGATCGAAGTTTTCTTAATTGATCCAGGTCTGGCTGGTGGGAGGCCCGTGGCTAGTTACCACCCTACCGGCGCAGACGTACCGCCAAGCGATTTAGCGTTCCGATACGATGTCGTGTAGAAACCAAAGATTTTCATCCTACTCGTTCCATATGACAAATATTCTTACAAACAAACTAAAATAACGTATAATACAGAACACTACGTGTTCGAGTTCAACTCGCACTTGACTTTTTTATAGTTAACGAACAGCAGTTTAAAAATTCAAAACAAAATTGTACATTCTCGTGTTTTTACAACTTTATACCTATAACTTAAAAAAAAAACGTGTAAGTTTTTGCGCGCTCCGCGTCCGTTCTATAAATATCCGGTGAATAGCCTATTAATATCTTACTCGCAGTGAGTGAATTGCGCTGGGTCTTAGAAAAAAAAATACTTTGTCCATGGCCGTGACGAGCAAAACAACATTAAGGGAGACTTGCCACCGGAGCTGTGCGGCTGTGAATAACTTAACCGCAGTTAAAAATTCAGCGAACTGCACAGTCGTTTGAATTTTTCATTTTTAACAAAATTCATTTCTGGAGTTGACTGTACTGTTAAAATAATTATCAATACAATTTTAAACCTGCCTGACTCCTGGGATGAAGACTAATTTCACGTCTACTTTGTTCCTTATTGTTTTTATTTGTAAATAATTACTACACGTATATTGATTTAAATATTATTGTTTTAGCTAGTGATAGCAATTGTAAATAAATCTAGTAAATAAATAACAAATTACGGCATATGCAATCCAATCAATGTAAGAGTATTTGCTAAAACATGTGAAAATGACGGCAGCATTTATTACAAAGTACAATGTTATGCCCACTGAATGCGTGTAAAATTACGCTAGTAAATATATCTCGTATACAATATGGAGTTTATATTATAAAAGAAACACCTTCGCCACGATTGTTAGTCTATCGCGATATACTCAAAACTACTGAATGAATTTTCACGCGGTTATCAACAATAAAGTTTATTATTGAAATCGGTTGAATAATGACAATAACTGTGATAATTTTCTTTGAAGTTAGAAGGTTTCCTGGGCTTTGGCTAGTTTTACAAAAAAACGCGCGGCCCCGGCAACTACGGTGGAAAGCCGCCTTAATGTAACGTCAGTTTCTAGTCTATGAAAATGCAAAACGAATTTAAAATTTACTAAATATTGTACGCGTTTTAAGCGTTTTTTTTTTAAATTTAAAAATTCATAACAGGAGGTGAGTCCACTTCTAATCTCGGACAATCACGAATTTCATATGTGACTGGGCACAGTTATTTTTAGCTTAGCTCATTTTGAACGGCATTTATAATTTTGGGTTATATATTGTTATGTTATGTTTACGGTATGTAGTTAGAAATGCATGTGATGAGTAAATTTTAGGGGTTGTTATAATTTTTTTTTTCCGCTCCACGGTTTAACCCCCATAGTTCCGGTTTCGTAATTTATGTTATGTTTGTAAGTGTCTTTAGCTATATATTTTAGCCTATAAAGTATAGCAAAGACATTCACAAACAACAAAGCTTTCTATTGGTAAAGGAGTTTTCGAAATCGGTTCAGTAGATCCAGAGATAACCCCTAAAATCTCACAAACTTAATATTAGTAATTGATAAAACTCCGACCATCCAAGACTCTACAATGTCTGGATAAAACTTTTTCTTTACACCTTACTCCATATTTGCGGAAATTATAATATAATGATGATTATTATGGAAGTGGTTGTAAAAAGTCATGCTGTCTGGGGAGCACCGCGTAAGTAAACATATGGGGTTATATATCCTTATCGAATTAAGTATGATACAATTATACCATAATTTTCTGCGTATGCTCTGCTAGCCGTGCGAAGCCGAGCCAGCTCGCCAGTGCACTATTAATTGTGTAGTATGTACCAAGGAAGTAAGCCATCAACCCATATTCGGCTCACTGCTGAGCTCGAGTCTCCTGTCAGAATGAGAGGGGTTAGGCCAATAGTCCACCACGCTGGCCCAATGCGGATTGGCAGACTTCACACACGCAGAGAATTAAGGTAATTCTCTGATATGCAGGTTTCCTCACGATGTTTTCCTTCACCGATTGAGACACGTGATATTTAATTTCTTAAATATCACGACGAGCTGTGATAGCCCATTGGATATGACCTCTGTCTCCGATTCCGGAGGGTACACACCCTCCGGAAAAAAATTGGAGGTGCATGCCCCGGACCGGATTCGAACCCACGTTCGAATCCGGTCCGGGGCATGCACCTCCAACTTTTCAGTTGTGTGCATTTTAATAAATTAAATATCACATGTCTCAAACGGTGAAGGAAAAACATCGTGAGGAAACCTGCACACCAGAGAAAACCAATGTCGAACAAAGGTTGATACATAATATTTTTCAGGACAACTTAATTAGCAAATCATACTGTAACCAAAATAAGACCCTAGAATGGCAGAGAATAACTTTGAGTGGAGTCGCGGACTTGTGACCGTTGTATGTAGGATTAAGTCACTCTCCCCGCCTAACCCAAAATCACCTATGATTTATCGCCAGTCGTTCCCTCTCTGACTCCCTACTCTTTACAGAAACAAGTCGCGCCACTTCGGCACAAACCAACACGAGATCGAGCGACGTCATATATATCCATCTCAGACTAGTATTTCCTACATTACATAAATACATATAAACGATCACACCACATTCCCGTAGGAGTATGTAAAGCTACCATGCTTCTTCCACTCCAAGAACGAATTTGCCAAGCTATAGTTAAAATATGTCTCGCAAGTTACTTGACTTTCCAGTTCTACCAGTCCGGTGAGGACTTCCTGCGGTATGCAAGAGATATTCATTAGATACGTATTAAAATGACAAGTAAACATCCGTCCGATCACCGTATACTATGATTAGGGAAATTGTATGTGACGCGATTGCTGGTTGGCTGCGCGGCTGCGTCCAGTGTGCCTAGTGGGAGTTTTCATTATTTTCATACTGTTACTATCACGTTGACGTTTACGCAAACTTATATGGAATTGAAACAGTTGTGCAGTAGTGCCACTAGATGCCGCTGTTTCAATTCCTTGGAAATTCGCGTTTACTTTATTTACGTGACGGTAACAGTATCAAACTGCCACTAGGCCCTCTGACGTAATATCGTAACGAACTTCTTGTCTATACTATCCATATCTATAACGCGCTAATCTCAGGAACATCCGTCGTCGGTTCTACATAACCGTCAGTGGTTACGTAGGTTGCGTTTGATAGGACAATGGAGTTTACTCGTACATCGAGCTTTCTACGAACGAACATTCTACGAAGGAAGGCGCCTACGTAACCGACTAGTATAAAGTAGAGTACTAAACGAAACACCGTCTAGTTTTTCTCAGCGTCAGTTAGTCTTCTAACAGGCGAGGAGGCGAGAGAATGGAACAGACTTCAAAGACGTATTTCAATTTGATTTTAACACAAAATTACGAAATCGATTTTCATGAAAATGAAATTGGACCAATGTGGAAGTATTCAAACAAAGTAAGAATTTTCAAAATTGAGCATCAATAAAAAATATATCCGCTTCGAATTGAGAACCTCCAAATGGGACCTAGGAGCAGAACATAGGCTTTTTATGCCTAAAATAAAAGGAGAAGGGTGTGAAATAGGGGTGGAAAGTTTGTATGGAATGTCATTCATTTTTAGAGTTACAGTTATAAAAAATTGTGCATAAATCATGAAAGAAATTCGAAATGTTATGTGATTCAAGAATTTTCAATTAATTCCTTAGAGGGCTGAAAAGGGATGATGATAGCTTACACTAATTATTCGCAGACGAAGTCGCTGGCGGCTGGTTTATAGTATACTATATTAAAGAGGAAAGATTTGATTTTGTTTGGTTTTGACTGTTTGGAAGTTTATCCTGGAGTGCTATAGGCTATATTTTATCCCCTTATTCCCAAGGAAATGGATTTTTTCGGGATAATCTATGTGTTAATCCAGAGTAAAATCTATTTCCATTCCAAATTTTAGCCAATTCGCTTCAGTAGTAGCGGCGTTAAAGAGTAACAAACATCCAAACAAACATACATCCAAACATCCATACAAGCGTTTATAATATTAGTAGGATAAGCTTTATAGCTTGACTTGATTGAGGTACTCCTAAAACCTTACAAAGCATCCAAATCGCTGTGAATGAGTAGGTATTTTCAAGAATGAAGTTGCTTGTTTAGAATTGTTGGAGTATTTCATTCAGGCATTTCTATTTTTAATTCCACAACGCAGTTTCACTCGCGCCTGCGAGCGAAAACTTAGTACGAAATCGCAACCTCTAGTCTAGACGATAACAACCTACACAAATGAAATCGATTACTCGATTGTTGTTATTTGTGATGTTTGGCATTTTTTTAGTTTACTCCTTAATAATCGATTTTTCATAAAGATATGAAAAAAACAGCAGTAAAATTCGATGAACGAATACGACAGCGTTACGTTTTTTGTGCGGTTACGCATCTTTCACGCCGCGGCCTGCTGCTCCTCGGTTGCGCACCTTTCACTTTTCAGAAGTAGGTATTGAGACGTACATAATGTATGCTACGGGGCAACATACACCTATTTAGACAGTCGATCTAAATGAGTAAACTCCATTCGTGCTTCGGAGCTGACACACAGTTTTTTTTTGTAATTACACATATTATATTTATATTTATAACTAAAAAATAAAAATAAATGTAATAAAAATTATATTTTTTGTTATATTTTTGTCTGTTTTAAATTCGTACATTATGTGTATTACGTATATTTTAACTTATTAATTACACTTCCATGGTATAAATTACACACAAATGGAACTACAAATCATAATGTACGTATTTCATTTATTCTGACGTTACGAAACTCGCAAGGCATAAACAAAATTTATTACGAAAACCACTATCGTCGCTCGCCTGCTGTATCATTTCGTACTAAGCAGACCGTAGAGTTATGATTGTAGCGGTGCAAACTTCTTCAAATTTCGTTCTAAAAATGTCATAACTGGACTCAAAACATTATGCTTTACGACATAGAACAGAAAGTTCGTTTTTCTGTCGACGAATTCATATTCGTACACTTACAAAATACGAAAATCACAAATAAGAGGCGGGTTTTTTATAATTTAAAGTTTAAAAAATACACGCTAAATACGCCCATTCGCTAATGCGTGAGTTTATTTCTCCAAAAATGATCTGTAAGCAGTTGATTTAAAGTTCATTTTCTTTTTCTCGTAAATGACATTCAGATTTTTGGTTTTAATTATAAACCTAATAAAATAATAATGAACATACCTACCTCTTTACATTTAGGTAGGTACCTCTTTACATATATTTAATTTTATTACACTCTGAAACATTAAGGCGCTAACTAGGCTGAAGAAAGCTGCAAGAGTCATTTGATGAGCGATAGAGAGAGGTTTGCTCAGAATATCTCTACGAGATCAAAGCAGTAATGTGTATTCTATTCATAAAACAAAACATCTCAATATCTAGATGAGTTGGAAAACTAAGAACACCTCAAATGATTAGTTTTTTAAGAAGGCTTACTTTTCGATCATTTTTGATTTTTAAACGACAACTATGTCCGTTTATGACTTTACTACCGCCAAAAACTTGGCAGTCCAGTCCTCATTGGTTTAATTTTTCTAGTTAGCACGCTTTCATCTTAGATTGCATCATCACTTACCATCAGGTGAGATTTGATTAAGGGCTTACTTGTAAAGAATAAAAAAAATTAGAAGCTTTTATAGAAAGGTTCCACGCGAACGAACGACGTACTGGCCGTCTGCTAGTTAGAATATTAATCAATTCCGAGTAGTGTTATTATTGCATGTTGCGCGAAAAAGAAATAAAATCTAATCGGTTCCAAGCAACTTTGTAGTCAAGAAATTCATCAATTAAATTGTTGAAACATAATTTGTACTGGCACATAGAAAATTGCTTTGAAATTCCAATATACAAAAGAGTAAACAATAGATTTGTTTATTACTCGGTATTCGGAAAGAATATTTTAATTTTGCTCTATCATTATAATCGTCAGCTTATTTTAAGGCCTATTACAGGCCTTAAAATAGAGTCGTACCGCCCTTCTTCTGCTTCTGCCTTTGGGCCCCATGGGGCGATGCTTCTGCTCTCGCCCAAACCCCTGGTGACGTCTGGGCACTTTTTAAAACTTTCAAAAAAAATTAGCGAAAACGAAAACCTCTGTATTTCATAGACGATATACAGGATCGTATTTCGAAGAATAGGCGAAACATTCACCACAGGCAAGACAATGCCTAAATAACTTAAAAGATTATGGCTCCATAACCTATCTTTATAGACTGACTAGCTGACGCCGCGCGGTTTCCCCCTGTGGTTCCCGTTCCCGTAGAAATACGGAGATAATACATAACCTATAGCCTTCCTCGATAAATGGACTATCCAATACTGAAAGAATTTTTCAAATCGGACCAGTAGTTCCTGAGATTAGCACGTTCAATCAAACAAACAAACTCTTCAGCTTTATAATATTAGTATAGATTTTGTAGTCCAGAACTCCAAAATAGCACTTGTTACTTTACGAGTATTTCCCGCTATTCCCAATATGCAAACTACGCGAGCATAACCAAAGGACGACACTGGTTGTACATTTGAACTGTTTCTCTGGCGATAATGTAATCAGCAGTTTCCACTGCGTCCCCACAGAACTCTCACAAGCGGCAGATAATTGCGCCGTGACGGAGACTCGCGCGTCAATGGGTCAACGCACTCGTTATCGACTATCGATTCAATAAACACTGCATCGGCTCGAGTGGCCACTCCATCGATTAAGTCAACAACACTACCTATATTGTCTGGCGATCTCCTTTGACCTAGCGCGTTGGTTTTTGCACGCTCTTATTCAACGTACGATGTTCGTTTGTTTATGTCTTAGGGAAAGTACTGCCGCCATTGTTATTTCTGTCGGTTTAAAGGGCACGGTTGGTATAACCACCGGCTTATAAGGCGTAAAACCTACACCTGAAGTTGTAGAAGACAGGAGGGTACTTAGAAGAACGCTCCTTGCAACATTATTTGCATGCCCTGTAAAGTATTGCTTTGTTTTAAAGCGATGGTTTTCCGTTTAGCCATGTGCTTTTTTTGTCAATTATTACTATAAAAAATATAGTCATACTATTTGCACCATCATCATCATCATGCAGTCGACGTCCACTGCAGCACAAAAACCTTTTGTAGAGACTTTCAAACATCACGGTCCTAAGACGCCTGCATTCAGCGAATCCCTGCGACTCGCTTGATGTTGTCAGTCCACCTGGTGGCAGGGTCGCCGTTTCAGTGCCTTGGCATCTCAGCGTCAAATTGGGTTCAACTCCTGTAAACCACTAAATTCCCGGGGGAGTTGGAGACTTTTGAGATACAAAACGCCATAAAAATTGCGTGTCTTGAGCAATATTAAAAAAAAATTAGACGTAAACAACTCCTTATAAAGCACACACCACATACCACAGCTAGAAATGTCCAGTTTGATTACAAGCTTGCATTGGAAATGCGATAGAGAGCCGGTAAAAGCTGTCCGCCACAGAACCGGCTTGGGAAATGGATACGCGCCGTACTGCTGTGTCGCTTTGTTTATACTAATATTAGAATAATTAGCATCTGCTAATGTGACAGTGGGGGCAGATTTGGGACTTAGACCCACCACGTTGCTTCAGAGCGCGTTGCGTATAAAGGAAGCACTTAAAATCCGTAAGAGAAAAAAGGTTAAAATAGGCCCAATCTTTTCTGAGTTGCCTAAAAACAGACTAAATTATTTTTTTCTCTTTATATATAGTAGGGGAGCCGAAGAGGGGATTTTTGCATTTACTCGAGCGCGTCAGATGAACATAAAGGAATATACCTTGCACGTTGTTCAGTACCTCCACCAAGTATCCCTTAATATTGGTGGGTACGTTTAAGGCAATAAATAAAGTGTGCATTTCGAAAATCTGACGATTAGAGCGTAACGTAATAGAATGGGAGGGTCCCAAAGTTACAAAATAAAACCCTTAGGTATATTTCTGTTATCCAGCCACGAGCGCGGTTAATTTTTTCACTTATTTTGAATGAAATAATCTCCTGAATAATCGCTCATGTTTTCTGATGTAATAAAGTTATAATAGTAACAAAAATTGTCTTTAAAGTCTCTAGTTTTTTTTGCCCATCGCTGAAAGCGAAAAAATTATATATCTAACCATTTATTATTTCTATCATCTAATCTACCAAATCTAATAGATTCCAATGACGCTGTAGTAATTGAAAATTTAGCATCCCGGGTTCCCCTATTATACTAGGTATGTAGATGTAGCCAATTCAACAAAAGGATTATGATTTTTCTTTGGTGATTATTTTTCGTAATGAATCTACCCGAGGGCTGCGTATTAAATATGAGTATTAACATAAATTAAATTGAATTGCCAACGATCTTGATCCACGTACAACTGGTAGGTATTTAGGTATTATGCTGGTGTCTGGGGTTTTTACGTTTTGATACAACTGCGTATAACTTCTCGAAAATTTTCTTGTTTTTTTGTTTTAAATTTTCAATTAATTACAATGAATTGTTATTACCTAATTAAGTATAATTATACACTCGCTTTTGTCTTGTGCGCGTGATATCTCGAAATAATAATTTGAGCCTCATTAGCTCTACGGTTGAAGGGTAGACAGAGGACCAGGATTAAATTCCCGCCTGTGTTAGATTACTTATTATTTTACTCGCCCTTAGCACTGATTTTTCACTTAGTAGAACCATGTGAAAACACCTATGGAAATGAAATAATATACCGATGGACAAATAAATGTCTTTGCAATAAGTATTTTTTTTTGTTACATTAACTATCGCACCAGTTGACCTATTCCCTAACTTTGGCCTATTAGCCACCTATTATAATTAACGTCAAATCATTTACAACCGCAATTTTCATATTCGGTACAGTTAACCAAAAACATAATGTCAAACACTCGATAGTAATTTTGATCAGTTAGCAAATAGATAGATTGGTATTGAATACGAAAGCAATACGTATTAATCTATTTAATTCTATAAAATCTCGACAGAAACATGCCATCTCTTGTCTCACTTGAAAGCCTTCGACGTAGGTCACTAGATACCAATCAAAGAACTTTCCAGACTATACTCAGACTATCTAGATAAATGTCTAGACTTTGTCAAAAATATTACCTACCCACTTTGTGAAATGTGATTTTGTTGAAGAAAAAAAAAGACTCAGTCTTAGCTATCACAAAAAACCGCAACCTATAATAGTTAAATTGAAAAACAAAGCAGATGATGAATTTGCGAAAAGTATCAATTTATTAACAGGGGTATATAAAAAAATAAAAACGAACAACCGATTTATACGAAGATTTACCGCGTTTCATCTTTTTTGGAGAGCCAAGATTTAGCTAAAGGGTATTTGCAGATACATCTGGGTACAAAATTCTAACTTTTTGACCTGGAAAGAAAATGAGAAACATATATATATAGGTATTGAAGATATTGAAAAATTAGTTGGTTAAAATTCAAAGGTCAAATATGATGTCTAGTAAATACTACGTGATTTGTTGATAGTTAAAATTCAACCACTTATACTAAAGCCAAACTCGATGAGTACCAACAAACAAATTAAAAGTGAGGGTATAAATCTCTAGTCATTTCACTCCTTATAATAAATATAATTAAGTTGTTAATAAATTAATGAAAATAAATTTGATTAATAAGCTTAAAACAATAAGATATACTTAATATATTTTAAATAATATTTTATAAAATAACAATACATAATTTAAAATAAAAAGTAGTGAAATGACATGTATTTTCTACCCTCATTTCTAATTTGTTTGTTGGTAAACAGTACTCCTCGTGTATGGCTTTAGTATAGGTACAAGTTTTTTTCATCAAATTTTGAATATTGATTTAATAAAATTTTAATAAAAAAAATTCAACCGACTTCCAACTCAAAAATTAACCTAAACTAAAAAGCAAAAAATAACATCTTACCTATGTGCTACCTTCTGATCAGTTTGAAGGCGGTGCCAAGCCAGTGATGTTTTAATTCAAGCCGTTTATATAACACAATTTCTGTGGTTCTTTCAGAAACGGCTTTAATTAAAACATGACACTGGATTGGCACCGCCTTCAAACTGATCAGAAGGTAGCACATAGGTAAGATGTTATTTTTTGCTTTTTAGTTTAGGTTAATTTTTGAGTTGGAAGTCGGTTGAATTTTTTTTATTAAAATTTTAATTTTTTAATTTTTAGTGTTAGCAGACCTAACTGAGTGTGAACAAAAATTAATGAGCAATTAGTTGAAACGTTATTTTCGTATGATAAGTATGTAAGGCCTAAAATCCCAATTTAAATATAAAGACTATCTTAACTCATATACAAAATTTCACTCCCCCCTTATCCACACGTAATATGAATATTCAGAAAAACGTGAAAGGTGACTGTCCTCCGTCTTCATCACCAGACCCCTATGCAGTCACAATCCATATGGGTGGAAAGTTCTCATCAATATAAAATTTATTAAGTCCAAACACAAGGTAGCTACTGTGAACCGTCGAGGAGTTCCCTTAACTATCCTTCATCTTCATCACCAAACCTCTAATACAGTCACAACCTATCCAGGTGGAAAGCTCTCATCAATACAAAATTATCAAGTCAAAACACAAGGTAGCTACTGTGAACCGTCGAGGAGTTCCCTTAACTATCATTCGTCTTCATCACCAGACCCCTAATACAGTCACAAGCCATCTAGGTGGAAAGTTCTCATCAACACAAATTTATCAAGTCCAAACACAAGGTAGCTACTGTGAACCGTCGAGGAGTTCTCTTCACTGTCCTTCGTCTTCATCATCAGACCCTTAATACAGTCACAACCATCTAGGTGGAAAGTTCTTATCAATACAAATAAATCAAGCCCAAACAAAAGGTACCTGCTGTAAATCGTTGACGAGTTCCATCGTCTGTGTATCGGCTCCATCATCAGACCAACTCCAGACCTTCATAAAATTGTAGTTGTTTAAAATACCTTATGGAAACACTAAGAAACGCACTAGCCGTCCCTACGATTTTCGAAAGTTCCTCTCGATTTCTCCAGGATGCCATCATCAGATCCTGACATGAAAAAAATGGGACCATCCTGGAATCAAACCCTTCAAAACAAAAAAAGAATTTTCAAAATCGGTCTATAAATAACGGAATTATCGCTGGACATACATAAAAAAAAAAAAAAAAAAAAAAAAAAAAAAAACATACAGCCGAACGTAGAACCTCCTCCTTTTTGGAAGTCGGTTAAAAATATTGAACGTTGGATTAAAGTATCAATACTTCCTGTTTATGCCATACGGGGTGTTTTAGTCCTATACTGAAATCTATGGTGGTATGAGAGCCACGTGATGTAAAACGTGATAGGTATATCCTGGCTAAACAGGACACTTTTAATATTCTTCTAAATATATTTTTTTACTATTGAGAAAGAATACAATAAGGAACTTAAGCTAACTTATCCTAATAACTATACAAAAATGATCCTTTGCGCAAAAAGCGAAACCAGCCCTTCTTTTGAATATATTCATCCTTTCTACTAAACCAAGTCTAGGCACGGTAGAAAATTCTATGTTTATCATAGCCCCACAGCAATTACCACTTACGGGGGTTTTTAGACCCTGTATAGTATCGAACAAATTATAATAAGGATAGGGTTGTACCTTCGCAATTAAACACTGTAAGACCCAACCGCGCGCAGATATTTATTTTCCTAAATTTTGAAAATCTTAAATCACATTATTCATAGAATTTTCCTGATAGTGCAGTAACATGAAAAATGAAGAACTTTCCACACCAACTTTCAACGCTTAATTCACATTCTGATTTTAGATTTTCGCGACAAAAAGTATCCCATAACTTTCTTCGTGTAATGGTATCAAATCCTGTCAAGTTTAATTTTAATTCATTCAGTAGTTTCAGCGTGATGGCCGGTCAATAAAAACACGAACGGACAGACAGGTAAAAATAAAAAATATATATTTTCGGCTTCAATATCGATTATAATAGTGGCCCCAAACAAAAATTTTCAAAATATCTTCAATGTACAAAATTTTTACCTGTTACAGTTGTAATATTATATATATGTATAGATCCTCACTTAAAGCTGCCCCGTACAACCAGCGGTTTTAGCTTGTTATGATGACAGAAATACCTACACCCTTAATATTATAAGTCCCCTCTTTGCTTCGAGGACGAAAACAATAATAAGTAGAAAAATATTATATTAAGTAAAAATATTAAAGTTGTCTCGAAAATTATTAAGAAGTATATACGAAAAAATCTCGAGAATCCATTTAAGAATTTTTGAGAAATTAGATTCATAAGATTGTGATCATAAAATATTATTACCTATATAAGTGAATACAAATTTAATTAACCTTAAATGAAATTTCGCTAAAGAAAATTCGACAAATTCTTGGAAAACCTTCTAGAAAAGTCTTAAAAGAATTAGATTTATATTAGCGCGCCGCGTCCTGCCAACAGGTGCGCCGTAGGGAGGTAAACAAACGTTTTGGTCCTCACACCAACCCCCATGCCATCTCTATAGCAACGCGACCCCTTCCACGCGAGGGGAGACGGTTAACGTTTAATTCTGGAAATTTGTTGGACCATTTGGTCTAGTAATCCAGTAAACTTGTAGTAGAAGCAACATTCATTCATTTCACGTAGGCTTAGTTTACATGCTTTTTTGAAACATCATACAGATAGACCTTTTTATTAGTAACTAGCGGACGCCCGCGACTTCGTCCGCGTGAAAGTCGTTGTAAACTTTCAACTTCCCCTATCTTACCCTACCCTAACCTACCTCTACCCTACCCCAACCCTACCCTATCCCTACCCTACCCTACCCCTGCCCTACCCTACCCCTACCCTACCCTACCCCTGCCCTATCCCTACCCTACTCCTACCCTACTCATTAAGGCTGCACTTCTTTATTTATTCCTCCCACCGCGAGCCGCGTCGAGCGCGGCAACCGTTACACAAAAATAATCCTTAAAGTCCTTAAAGCATGAATTAGTATTCACGCGCAATGGTTTAGCGTATTTCATGTATAACTTTGGTGTTTCTTTATCGATTTGTATGATTCTTTTTTTATTGAATAGGTAATAATGTTAACTTTCTTATTAGGGATGAGTGATGAGTGTTATAAACATAAGAGTAGACAAATATAATTAGAAAGCTCCGAACAGCTAAGCTATCGGGAGTTACACGTGTTATTGTGAGTCAACCATAAAAGGTAGACATATATATGCTGTTGTGTTTTTATAGATAATTTTAAGGAGAACATTTCCGTCATACATGATTTCTATGTAGCTTAAACCATTAAGGCTGTACACGCGACGGAAGCTCAAAAAGTTGAGTAACTTCTCCCGTTTTCTCAACATTTCTCTTCACTGCTCTGCTCCTATTGATTGTAGCGTAATGAAAAGTACACTATAACCTGCCCAGGAGTATGTTGAATAATTGTACCAAGTTTCGTTAAAATCCGTCCAGTAGTTTTTGTTTCTATAAAGAACATACAGACAGACAGACAGACAGACAGACAGACAGACAGACAAAAATTTTACTGATTGCATTTTTGGCATCAGTATCTATCACTAATCACCCCCTGATAGTTATTTTGGAAATATATTTCATGTACAGAATTGACCTCTCTACAGATTTATTATAAGTATAGATAACAATTGACGAAATAAATAAAAATAAATATAAGAATATCTCGAACGTAAAATACACGCATTAAGTAAATCGTAAATTGAAGTTTATGTAATGTGTATATTTTTTTATGCGCGCTTGCAAATTTAAGCTTCCCTTGTTAGCTAACCTAAACTTCGTTAAGCATGACTGGTAGGCCCACTACCAGTCATGCTTAACGAAGTTTAGTTTCTTAGACAAAATATACAGTAACGTATGTTGTAGGCATATTTTTGTAGAGTAGGGCAAACATTGTAAAATATTTTATTATATCTGCATTACGTAATGCGGATGATAATTTAAAAAGTTTGTAAAAAGTCCAGTTAATGACACACACTACTTTTTTTATCAACAAAGCACGCGAACATAGCCGCACGTTAAATCTAGTGTTAGCCACACACAGAACTGTAGGTCTGTTCTGTAACGCTGTTTTGAATTTGACTCCATTTGTCGGGGTCTAATGCGATATTATTGATAGAGAGAGATATACGCGAATTGTAAACTCACGATGTCGAGTTATACAAACATCGTTACAGAATAGCAATACCGCTACTCGTAATAGATCGAAAGCGGGGTGATGTAATATGTTGCCGTCTCGCAGGCGTGTAGCTCGACGCCCCTCCCTGTTGCTTTAAGCAACGGTAACACCCCCGCCTCAACAACCTCGACCCCCTACCACCCCCTCTCCGCCCCCGTCCTCAGCCCCGCGTCTGATCAAAACACTCGACTATAAGAACTTTTCTTACATTATGTATTTTGAATAGAGATTTCAATAGAACCTTTAGAGATGTTTATTTATTTATAAAAAATATATCCTCTGTAGAACGTCCTTCAGACTATCTTATGTTTAGTAGATTATTTATTAAAAAAAAAAGCAAATCTAGTCTAGACAAACGAATGAAACTGCCTTTTAGTTTCTTAAATATAATATTTTTTTCCTAAGACTTATATCATGAATGTAAACGTGAATTTTGTTTATTAAATTACCTACCTATTTAGCACCACCACTAACTTAATCTTGGCGGGATTTGGAATGGAGAATATTGCAAGTTAAAGTTGGTTACACCTACCTACCTATATATAACTGTAAAATGAACGAGATAATTTGGTACAGTCTTGAATTATCCTATCCAGACTTGGCTAATTTTTCCCAAACTTACCACGGAACTACAGAGAACAGGTTGTATTTATAATATTTGTTCTCTGAAGACGTTTCAAATTGAAATGCCACACGGAATTAGGGACAGATTATAATTTGACAACGCAACGCGTGTTTTCTGATTTCAATCGAATAGCATCATGCAACGCCACAACTTGCTCACATTCTCCTTTCACCGGCACCGACCAACACGGTCGCTCGCCGCCAAACCATTATAGCCCCTATTTACAAATAAAATACAGCCTATAATAGCACGCAGGTGTTATGGACGAATTAGTAATTCGGGACATAGTAATTTACAACAGTTACGATTTAAGGTCGTAACTCATTTATACGACACCGCTCGTACGGCACCCGCACGTCTCCACCGCGACTAGAGTTGCTGACATGGAAGTTAACAGCTGCCAAACAGAATTACTGTTCCAGTCTGAATAGTATGGTTACCGGTGTAGTTACAGACACTTAAAGAAGAGGGATATTCAATTTTATGACTCAGTTTGAAGGGAGTGCAGAGCAGTATTCACCCTAACCTATGCTGAGGTAAATACTGCTCTGTTATAGATCGATTTCCATTTATCCACTATCAGTAGCAATATTTTGTAGCAATGTTTTTTGTAACTCAAAAGTATGAGTTTCGAATTCATCTAGCACGATAATGTAGATAGAGACGAATTCGAACCCCCATCTGTTGATTTATAACAATTACAGATAGTGCTGCAGGTAAGTCGAACGTCAACTCTTGCTGTTTACTTGTCACTTGTCTACAATTAGCAGACAATTTACTGCCCATGCGATGAATGTTTGCTGATTTGCTGTAATCTAGTTTGTTTTGTTAGTAGTAAGTTGTGTTACTATAGCCGAGAAGACCGGAATACGTCCGACTGCTTGTAATCGAGACGTCAACGATTTAGAATCTAGATTAATAATAAATAGATAGATATAGAATCTAGATCAAGGCAAGCTCACTTGTAGCCCACTATTTGTCGTTGTACGGTTTCACTTACGTCTTACACATTGTAACATACCAGTGCATGATTTTAAAATAGAAATATTATTTGATATTTTACCGGTGCGGTGTCGTTTAAGTGAGCTGCGACCCTTATTTTTCAAGTTTTTAGATACGCATTAATAAAATTTTCTACAGTTTCCAAATTGAATAGAATTGTATTTTTAGGGTTACGGTTTAATTGACTTACAAAATGAACTTTTAAAAATAATCATGATATTTTCATCATGTTTTCGGGATTTTTTATTTTCTCCGAGAAATTCTCAGTCTTTGTTAGAGTGTAAAATTGAAGCTCTAAGCACGTTGAAGCGTGGTAAGTTGTAAGCTCAAATCTCCTTTCTTATAATAGAAGACCAATTGGCTCAGTGGATAGTGATCTTACCTTCTGCATCTAAGGCCGTCGGTTCGATTCCAAGAAACCGAAAATGTTTGTATGACTGTTTCCAATGTCTCTGTGTCTACTCTTATATAGGCCGTTTACACAAGCTACGCCTACTTTGGAGCTACATAGGCAAATTGTGTAGGTATTATTTTTTCCAAAAAAGAAAAAAAAAGAAAAAAGAAACATTTTTTAAAAAGGGTCTTTGGATCTTAAATTGTTCATTAACGAAAATTCTAATTCAAATTCGAATTGTACCAGATTGAAAAACAATTATTATATTTTTTTGACAATCGGCCATGATCCGATCACTTTTTGCTGTGATTTTGTAGGCACGTAACATATCTAAAGTACACAATAATCATTGAATGGTAATGATGAATGTACTCACTGGGGTATAGCAAGAGTCGAGACATAATTCGGTGGTCATTACGACCGGTGGCCAGTCGTGTTTGTATTGACCACGAAACCACGCGGCAGTCACGTGGCGCGTGGTCTCGTGGTCGCCTAAAATAGACCGCCTTGGCAACGTGGCTACCTGGTTCAAATATTCTTGAAACGTTAAATTCTAATTATTATTTATATCACATAACTGTTCCACTTCCAAGCGTTTTAATAGCTTAACTATTCAAGGCGTGGATTGAAATGTAAAAAGAAATTCTTGATGTAGTGACTCCTTTTTTTGAAGTCGATTAAAAACTTGAATTGCCATTCGGTGCCTTACATACTTGCAAATATACTCATTCTCTAGTCATGTTTTATTCAAATCAAAACACTTACTTTATATTACGTTTATATTACTTACTAGCCGACGCCCGAGACTTCGTCCGCGTGAAACTCGATGTAAACTTTCAACTACCCCCTACCCTATCCCTAGCCTACCCCTACCCCTAGAATACTCCTACCTACCCCTACCCTACTTTTCTAGTTGATTTTTTACACTTTGTGTCTGAAAAACCCAAATATCTTACGGAACCCTATTTTTTCCAAAATAAAATTTAGCCTATGTTACTTGTGGATAATGTAGCTTTCGAATGGTGAAAGAATTTTTAAAATCGGTCCAGTAGTTTTTGAGCCTATTCATTACAATCAATCAAACAAACAAACAAACAAACATACAAACAAAGTTTTCCTCTTTATAATATTAGTATAGACTAGCTGACGCCGCGCGTTTTCACCCGTGTGGTTCTCGTTCCCATAGGAAATACGGGGATAATATAGCCTATAGCCTTCCTCGATAAATGGGCTATCTAACACTGAAAGAATTTTTCAAATCGGTCCAGTAGTTCCTGAGATTAGCGCGTTCAACCAAACAAACTCTTCAGCTTTATTATATTAGTATACATGTACCTACATACCAAGTTAATTAGTTTCTTCTATATTATATTGTGTGTAGAAATAATATAAATCAGAAGCCTAGTTAACCTAACTCAAGCCAAAATGTAAATGTTTTGAACAAATCCTTTTAATTAAAACATTGTTTAATTAAGCTCGTAGGTTAGAACACAAAAAGTTCAAACAAATTAATTACTATGTAATTAGGTTGCGCCCGTTTCTATTCAAACGTTTAAATTTCAATATCACGAGGTAATTTGAATTTTGTTATTGTAAGTAAGTAATTACTTTTCATAAAATATATAATTATCCTCTCTGCTACGTTTGAATTCCACTAAAAAAAGGAAATTGGCGAGTTTCAAGGGTCCTAATATAAAGCATATTTTTATAAGTATTATAATTATAATATATTCTCGACATTGCAATTATGAGAAATAATACCCCAGTAATAATTCAAAAACACTTTTAAAGATAAAACTGAGGCTTACCAGAAAAGAGTTGCCACGAAGACTGGGGACTTACACATGGAGTAAATGTTTCATATTTGGACTATTGGAGACCAAAGAAATAGGGATGATGAATATATTGATATTTGTGAGACATTCGGGTGAATAAAATCAAACTAATAAATATGTAAAAAACAAAGATTTACTGGATGTTTGAAAACTAAATAAAAATTATAAAATTTCAAAATCTACTAAAATTCTTTTATCGTAATTAGATGAAAATTCTTACATTAAATGTGACATTTTTAAATATTTAAACTATAAACATAAACGCACAAATAACAAAGATATTTATAATGTTGTTTGAACGCTCAAGCAAATTCAACGATCATTATGATCTACGACGTCATTAATTCGTGTCACTTTGTATGTGGCGTTTTTCAGGAATCCGTGGGCAGAGCCGCAAATATGACCCATTAAAACTCTGTAGCTCCGAAAGTTATGATCGTAGATATCCTGTTACTTTTACAAAATTGCTTTATTATTAGAATACTCCTAACATGTGTACAATTTAAAAAACCGTCATGATCCCTATTGGAAGTTTACAACCTACCAAAGCGACCAATTCCATGGTTATAAACATTTTTTTTTTAATATTTACAAGTTAGCCCTTGACCACAGAAAACATATGTGCCTTGACTACAATATCACCTGATGGTAGGTAAGTAATGCAGTCTAAGATGGAAGCGGACTAACTTGTTAGGAGGAGAATGAAAATCCACGCCCCTTATCGGTTTCTACACGACGTAGTACCGGATCGCTAAATCGCTTGGCGGTACGTCTTTATCGGTAGGGTGGTAAATAGCCACGGCCGAAGCTTCCCACCAGCCAGACCTGGACCAATTAAAGTATCAATCGGACATTTATAAAATGAGGACCGTCTGGCCATCACAGATTCTTAGTCTTGCAGTAAAGTACTTCATTCCCGTATTTTTTTTTCTTGTTCTTAGTCAATACATAATCGTTCGCCACGCCCCAGCCAACACGCGTCATGTCGTTTAGCGACGATTGAACTCTAAAGGCTTGTTTGGACTACTTTAGCAGTTTAGTCGAGTAGCGTAAAATTTGCTAAACGTGTCTGAACACCAAAAGTTTAGTCGAATAGAGTCAGTAAATAGTTAAGTCGTAACAATCCACTTGACTCTATTTTATAGGGTTAGTAGCTCCTTCCACCACGCTTTCACGCTCACTGGTTCACCGGCTAAACGAGTCCGAACCTGGCGCAGTAGTCGAATTAGTTACTTAATCCTAAAATCATAAAATGACTGGCGCATTAGTCGAATTAGGCGAATTAGTTACTTACTCCGAAAATCATAAAATGAGGTTTCACTGGAGCGAAGAAACAATTCGTCGTCCATTTTTGTACCAATAACTTCTTTTTATTAAACACGCAAATTTTCTCATCCACTTCTTCCATTATAGCCATTGTGATTAGCTAACGTTACTCGACTAAATTGCTAAAGTAGTCCGAACTAGGCTTAAGCGAGGACAGAGCGGGCCCTAGACTTTAGCAAACAGCTCTGTACGTTACCCAGTGCCTACACACCTGTTGGTAAACCTCCCAGTAATTGACCGACCAAAGCCTGTCTCTGATACGAAAGCCTACGATTACTTGTGTTCATTTAGAGTTGCCAGGTCGACGAAATTAAAAGACAGTCCAGTCATATTCACTCTCATTTTAGTAAAAAGGCCAGACAGCCTACATTAGAGCTAAGAGAGCCGTGATAGCCCAGTGGATATGACCTCTCCCTTCGATTCCGGTCGGTGTGGTTTCGAATCCGGTCCGAGGCTCCAACTTTTAAGTTGTTTTCAATTTAAGAAATTAAATATCACGTGTCTCAAACGGTGTAGGACAAACATCGTGAGGAAACCTACATACGATATCCGCATTGGGCCAGCGTGGTGGACTATTGGCCTAACCCCTCTCATTCTGAGAGGAGACTCGAGCTCAGCAGTGAGCCGAATATGGATTGATAATGATGAGGCTTAATCACGTAGGTATACCGTAAAAAGTTTCTCAGTCGTAATTCGAAAGTTGCTACTTCCTTAATATCGAAACCGGCACTTATATAAAACACGAAAATATGCACCACAAGAAGTAGGTAATTAATACAACGTAAGTAATTTATTGTAATTTATACAGGTGATATCGTATAGTAGAATCAAACTACATTGACGAGTTTCAGTTCTAAAAATAGAAAAACAGACACACTGCAAAAAATAACTTGATTTGACGAAGACAAATAATACAATTTATTTGCTGAAATGGAAGAAACACGAATTTGTACATGAAGAACACAGATTAAAGACTAATAGGCAGATTGCACGGAACGGGTAGGGGTAGTTGAAAGTTTACGACGCGGACGAATTTGCTGGCGTCTGTAGAGTAATATTTTTGTCAAACGCTCTGTTATTATATTTAATATATAGTGACGTCATGAAACAATTGAAATATAGACCATCATGGCCGAGAATATTGCCGGCCATGATGGTCTGTATTGTCAAAAACATATTTAAAAACTAAAATTTTCATGTAATCTTGTCTCAAAAAAAATATTAAAAAAAAAATTCAATTTAAACGATATTGAAGTATTTAAGACCATTTAAATAAAAGTGTCAACTAGCCTATTGTACCTGTTTCACTTTGATTATAAGTATAGATCATCAAGTATGGATGTCGACCCCGAGTCGGGACCACCGTGTCAGTCAATCACTATCAACTGTCAACAATGTTTGAGAGTGCTCTAACGACACCGCATCCTGTGCGGCGACAAATAGCCGCCGTAATAGATAAATTGACATCGGTTGCCAACATGAGCTCACGAGTACCTACTTACTACACGTCTTCGAGTGTATAAGTGTTTATGACTTGATTTTTTGTATTGTGTAACTAGCAGACGCCCGTGACTTCGTCCGCCCTTAGACCTCCAATCCAGCCCTTACATCGCTGGTAAAATGGGGTAAAGTCTCCCGTTTTCCAAACATTTCCCTTCACTGCTCTGCTCCTTTTGATCGTAGCGTGATAAAAAGTATACTATAACCTGACCAGGAGTATGAAAAATAATTCCACCAAGTTTCATTAAAATCCGTCGAATAGTTTTTGTTTCTATAACGAACATACAGACAGACAGTCCGATGTGCACTTGTCCAGTTTTTTTTTATTTTTATTAAGGTCATGTGCTTGGTAATATTTGCCTTCAGACTTGAACACAACAATGCTGCTACGCGAAAAAATAACCATGAAAATACTTCCCCGCATAAGATCTGACACAAAGAAAGTAGCTGCCATAAATATAGTTAATTCGTGAGGACGACAGCACGAGCGTTGTTCAAACATCTTGTTCAATTGCACAAGTGTTGAACAATCCAGTTTAATGTTATTTTTAAATTAAATTACTCATAGTATTAAGGTATTACAGAAATACTTTTCTGTAAATAGTAATTTAATTTACATCGTGAGGACACCTGTGATTTTTTTTAACTCTTTGTGTGTGTGAAGTCTGCCAATCCACATTGGGCCAGCGTGGTCTAACCCCTCTCATTCTGAGAGGAGACTCAAGCTCAGCAGTGAGCGTATATGGATTGATAACGAAATAGTAATTTAATCAATACATATAAATAAAAAATTTTAATAAAAAAAATTCAACCGACTTCCAACTCAAAAAATAACTTTAACTAAAAAGCAAAAAATAACATCCTACCTATGTGCTACCTTCTGATCAGTTGGAAGGCGGTGCCAAGCCAGTGATGTTTTAATTAAATACGTTTAAACTACAAAATTTCTGTGGTTATTCCAGAAACAGCTTTAATTAAAACACGACACTGGCTTGGCACCGCCTTCAAACTGATCAGAAGGTAGCACATAGGTAGGATGTTATTTTTTGCTTTTTAGTTAAAGTTATTTTTTGAGTTGGAAGTCGGTTGAATTTTTTTTATTAAAATTTTTATTTTTTTATTTTTAGTGTTAGCATACCCACTGCGTGTGTACAGTCACAACCTATCTAAGTGGAAAGTTCTTATCAATACAAAATTATCAAGTCCAAACACAAGGTAGCTACTGTGAACCGTCGAGGAGTTCTCTTCACTGTCCCTCGTCTTCATCATCAGACCCTTAATACAGTCACAACCCATATAGGTGGAAAGTACTCATCAATACAAATTAATCAAGCCCAAACAAAAGGTGACTGCTGTAAATCCTTGACGAGTTCCATCGTCTGTGTTTCGGCTCCATCATCAGACCAACTCCAAACCTTCATAAAGTTGTAGTGGTTTAAAATACCTTATGGAAACACTAACAAACGTACTAGCCGTCTCTACAACTTTCGAAAGTTCCCCTCAATTTCTCCAGGATGCCATCATCAGATCCTGACATGAAAAAAATGGGACCACCCTGGAAGTAAACCCTACAAAACAAAAAAAGAATTTTCAAAATCGGTCCATAATTGACGGAATTATCGCTGGACATACATAAAAAAAAAAAAAAAAAAAAACATACATACAGCCGAACGTAGAACCTCCTCCTTTTTGGAAGTCGGTTAAAAATTGAAGGTATGTCTACGATTTCACAATATTCACACAATATTAAAGGACAATCAAGGGCTTTAAAATTTTTGTCTGTCTGTCTTTCTGAATGTCCGGTTTAATCTCTGGAATGGCTGAACCGATTTAAACGGGACTTTCACTGGTACAAAGAGGATATTATTGAGCAACATATAAACTATGTACTTAAGTACATTTTATTCCGCGAAGGTCCAGGGATCCCGCGTGATATAAGAAAAACTGAATCTCACGCTAACGAAGTTGCAGGCGTCTGCTGGTTATAAATATAGTGGGCACCACTGTTGTTTTCTCCTAGACATCTTTGTTCTTCGGATGATAATAAACGCTACACTACTAATAGATAATTATATATTATTGTAAGTAAATGATAATTTAAAAAAAACGGCGACTGCTCTCAGTAGAATTAACCTTCCGCACCGCTAATAGAGTCGCTACAAAAGACAAACCTAAACAATCTGGCATGCAAGGAACAAGTATAGGATGGATCAATTTCAAATTTGGAGACGATGGAAATATGGAATGGTGCTGGAATTGCGACCCCGGAAAGCGCAGTGTTGGTCGACCCCTCACTTAGGTGGACCGAGGATATCAAGAGGGTTGCAGAGAGCCGCTGGATACTCGCGGCTCGAGACCGTTTTGTTTGGAAGTCCATGCAAGAGGTCTATGTCTAGCAGTAGACGTCCATCGGCTGTTAATGATGATGATGATGGTGATGATGATGATGATGATGATGATGATGATGATGGTGATGATGATGATGATGATGATGATGATGATGGTGATGATGATGATGATGATGGTGATGATGATGATGATGATGATGATGATGATGATGATGATGATGATGATGATGATGATGATGATGATGGTGATGATGGTGATGATGATGATGATGATGATGATGATGATGATGATGATGATGATGATGATGATGATGATGATGATGATGATGATGATGATGATGATGATGATGATGATGATGATGATGATGATGATGGTGATGATGATGATGATGATGATGATGATGATGATGATGATGATGATGAGTAACTTAAGACTATGGTTTACAATGACTCAAGAATCTTCAAACATTTTAATGTCCTAGCTGGTCTTCTGCATAAAACAATAATGATGATACATCTGTCATAAAGGAGCGAGGTCAATGTTTAACGACGGTTTTATTGCGTCAAGTCGTAACGCCGAAGTTAAACTTATTCGGCAGTAATTCGGCACTAATCTTTATTCCCGATCGAAACAGTGGCGTGCATAGATATGATAAAAATGCTACGGGCGACACGTGTAAACAGATCGTAATGTTATTGAAGGTTATTTTGTCTGTCATCATCAGTCTTCAGCCTCGTAACTCCAGCGGTCAACTTATGCGGCTTTAGAACATGTGGTCCAGGGTTCAATTCCTCGGCCGAGCTATGGAATAGTCAGTTGTTTCTAACTAATTTTCAGTAACAGACGAAAGTTGGGATGTTAATACACCCGCATGCCTCGAAGAGGCTATTCACTAATTTTAGTCAATTATCCACCTAATTTAACTATCATCAATTCAATAACTACCTACCGCATTTTTCGTATTCCGTAAAGTCCATTGATAACGAAAATTACAATGTCAAACACACTGGTTAATAATATTTGTTCGGTTAGTAATGAATAATAGTGAATACAAAATCACGTGACTTGAAAATCACTAACTATAGCTAGTTGGTAATTTTCGTGTATAACTCAATGTTGAAGAATTGCCACTAACTACCGGTTATTGTCACTAACATAATTATGATAATGATTGATACAGAGTCACACATTATCATCGCAATGCCCGCCAACCCGCATTGAATCAGCTTGGTGTGTCTAAGCTTTAATAGATCTCTCCTCTTGGTCAATTGTCGTAGCTCCTCGTAATCTCCTAGCTCTCTACGAGTAGTATTAATAGTGTGTGCGCTAAGCTGCGGACAGACAGACAGACAGACATGGCGAAACTATAAGGGTTCCTTGTGGACTACGGAACCCCAAAAATGGCATTTTTTGTCTTTTTGTCACCAAAGTTAATTTTACGCCTCAGACCACGTAGCAAATAAATAAACTCACGTCCCTGAAGTCACGTTTACGGCAGGTAAAAATAAAAAATGTCCTCCTTTAGTAATCTATTAAATACAAATTAAAACCACATCCTTCACATGACAGGCGGCGTTAGAATAAAGCGTTAAATAGCACTTTCGTAGTCAAATCATGTAGTTATAGTTAAATATGTATCAAGTACATAGGCTGTTTAATGATAGATTTATTTTTAAAACAACCAATTTCAAATCGGTACGTGCTTTGAATGACACTACCACCTGTTTAGAATTATAATTAAATTGTATAATGATTTTAAATATGAAAAAAACAAAAAAAATATAAAAAAATTATAAAAAAATACAAAAAAATATGAAACAAAATATAAGAAAATTATAAATAAATCTCGAAATAGCAACTCGAAATTACATTGCAAGATTTTTAAAGAAAAATTACGATTTTTCGAAAAAAAGAATACCGAGTGAGTGAGTGTCACACGAGATCCGTTTGTTTCCAAAATCTTTTTCAGTGCCTTAATTCATAGATCGTTTTCACCACAATCATAATAAATATAAATAAATGCTTGCGCATCGCAGTCGAAAATTAAAAATATGTTAATGTTTCGTTACGTCAGAATAAATTCAATCTTAACGCAGCAACGCTCAACACGCAGCTTAAATCAGCTGTCATGCGCGTCGTATTCAAATTTTTTGAAAGAACGGTACTCAACGCAGTGACAGATACTGTCAACGAAATCAACCGCCGAAAAGGATCGACCGCGTCGCGTGGACCTTTTTTGAACTTTGAAAATCACCATCAATCACCGAGACTACAAATTATACTACGAAATTTCCCTGTCCCTACGCGTAGTGAAAGTCAACGAGTACATCACAATTAAAGGTACGTACGTGCATTATAATTGTTGTTGTACAGAACTCAGCAAAACATCGATATCGTCAAACACCCAAGGCGGAGTTTGAATTTTCCCAATGTAGTAGCAGGCCATCTAATGCGAGTTGCTACAGTTAACGTTAATGTCAACTAAAAAACTGAAATCAGATTTTTTTCAACCTGAAAAAAGCTTCATCGGTTGCAGTGCGGAAAGGCCCTAATAAAAGTTATTAAAAGACATGCCCATGATGTTTAATTATAGCCAGTAATTGTTACACGTTTTACGTAGAAAAACGAGTTTAACTTAAAAGAATCGTAAGAATTCTCGTGCAAATGCACTATATATATATTTATGTTATACAATGTATAATAACAGACGGTGCGTCCTTCGTAATGTGCGTCAAGCATCTTAATTGAAGGCCATTATTACAAATTGTTTCAATGAGTCGTAACTTTGAGCTTAGTTTACACTTAAGATGCGCACGATTACGCTAATGCCTACTTCGAACTACTTTAGTATTTTAGTCGAGCACAAACTATTTTTGGGCGGTAGCAAGTAGTTTAAGCTACTCGACTAAAACACTAAAGTAGTCCGAACTAGGCCTAAGGGTTAAGGCATGTTTTTTATACGATATTTTTATGGTTCTAATAGCAACACGAGTATGCGGATCACGTGTTGTAAAGTGATTATCTCTCTCACATACACTCTAGTATGTGAGAGAGATAATCTCAAGTAACTCTAGTGGCACAGCTGATTTTGTCGGTGTTTAAGGAATTCGGTTATCGTGCCTTCAAATTGTAGAGTAATTTAAGAGCCCTACCAACAATTAATTTTGTTTATTTACACTGTGACTGTGACCTGGTAAATTTCGTACTCCTCCTTTGTGACTCACTTAAGTTTTTGGTCCCATAATACCTAAGTCCTTCATTAGTGAGCGGGTTCTCAAGCTGTCGTCTCTAAATCTGGTGACGTTTATCAGTCTGTGAGCACATTGTACACAAAGTGTTTGTTGCAGGTTGTTTGTTTACATACTCATACCTAATTTACAAACGACACAATTTGGACATAATACCTAGATATCCATTTACATCGTACATCATTTTGTGTCTCAACATGGCCTAAAATCCGCCCGTCTAGCGATAATTATTGTCTCGTTAGTCATGAAATAAAATCTACCACCTGCTAGGACTTATTTAAAGTCGCAGAATTGCCTCCATAATACTGCGAGCGGTATTTTTTTTTTGGCCACCCGGTGCTACTGTAAAAAAAAATATCTGCTAAATCGGATAATTGTTGACAACCAACCATCCAGATGTTATGGATGATATAAATTTCTACAATCGCTCTATATCGATCTATAATATGTAGAGTCATCACCTCTTACGGTTTTTCTTTGCTACTTGCTACTAACAATACTTTACTAATGCCACTGTACGCAAAATAACGATAATTATGTCATTTTGTTGAAATAACCATGTTAGATGATCGCAGAAACGAAAATACGATGATAATGGTGTAGTGACTCATTTGAATCGTACACCGAGTATTTAATTGATAGGCTGGTGGTGTTCTGTGTAAACCGGCCTTAAGTGACTTTGCAAGCAAGTGTTGTGAAGCACAGATTACCAAGTGACTGACGATTGAACGTTTATCAATGTTATAACAAAATGGTGACAGACGGACGACTTCATAACTTCAGTGTTTTTGTAATTTGTCATGTTTTTTGGCTTTTTACGGTGTCGCTGTGCCCCAAATTAGTTTGACATAATAATATTTAGATCAGTATTATCTATGACTAGCTGACGCCGCGCGGTTTCACCCGCGTGGTTCCCGTTCCCGTAGGAATACAGGGATAATATATATAAAGCCTTCCTCGATAAATAGGCTATCTAACACTGAAAGAATTTTTCAAATCGGGCCAGTAGTTCCAGAGATTAGCGCGTTAAATCAATCAAACAAACAAACTCTTCAGCTTTATAATATTAGTATAGATATTTAGTTTCTTACGAAGTCCGGGCTCATCGCATGTATGTATGTCAATCACATGTACTTTTGTCTAGATTTTAGTCATAAATAATAAATAAGCAAGTAGGTAGGTAGTACCTAATTATATTAATTATTTATTCATCTAAATCTAGACGGAAATATATGATACTTATTAAGTAATGGTATGTATGTAAGATAGTAAACGAATCCTGTGTATGTGTAATGTGTGTAATTAATTACTTACATAATA
This sequence comes from Bicyclus anynana, assembly GCF_947172395.1. Taxonomy (NCBI): domain Eukaryota; kingdom Metazoa; phylum Arthropoda; class Insecta; order Lepidoptera; family Nymphalidae; genus Bicyclus; species Bicyclus anynana. Next base: position 18,162,044 of record NC_069085.1, read on the forward strand.
TTATCACTAAAATCTCGAAAAAATACTGCTTTAATATATCTAAAGCAAAGTTTTAAATGCTAAATTTATTATTCATTAAAATTAGGTTCTTTATTATGCCTATGTCAAAAAAATACAATTAAAATCTTGAAATTAGTGTTATTACAATTTAGAACACTAACCCGTAACTAGATTTCTGTGAACACTCAAATCTAATACGTGTCTAAACTATCTACACGTTTCTCTCTACATACTCGTACACGTGGAAATTTCTACTGGGCCCGAGGTTTATGGTCACTTATCGGTCAACGGCAGCGTCGGAGAAAGTGATAAAAAAGTAATAGACGAAAAATGTAATATTTCGTTTAGTTCCTAGTAGCAAACGACCAAAAATTGCTAATGCATTAAAACAACTAATTTTTAGATTGTTGAAGTTATTTGCCATTCGAGGTCCTACCTACGAAACCCGTCTTACGACGATTTTTGTCGGCACGTAACATATTTAATAGTATAAAATCTTTGGCAACTAATACCCATTAAACATTTGTAGCGTATGATAAAATAGTAGTAGCGGAAGTCTCAAGCGTCAGTTTCGTGGCCCGACGTGTATCGAGGCAACATCGTGGATTTGCACGTGACCGCGCTGCCTGCGTGTATATTACGAGTACCATCACTGGCGCGCGAGTTCTAAGCCACCCGCGTCAAAGTTTTTTTTTTATTCTCTAAATCTCACCTGATGGTAAGTGATCATGCAATCTGCCATAGAAGCGAGCTAAGTAAAGGATTAGAATGAAATCCACACTCCTTTCGGTTTCTACACGACATCTTCCCGGAACGCTAAATCGCTTGGCGGCACGTCTTTGTCGGTAGGATGGTAGCCCACGGCCGAAGCCTCCCACCAGCCACATTTATATCTATTTTTTTTTTATAATACTTTATACAAAGTCATCATTATCAGCCCTAAAAGGCTCTGTACACTTGTACTTATGCCTGGAGAAAGGATTGGTAGGGGGGCAAACTCACACAATATATTCGACAAAGTTGAGTGTAGTGTTTCGACAAAATTGTATATCTTTTGACTGACAATGGCACGTGAATAATAATTTGTCTATTGCCTTCCGTGTCCACGGCCATACTTATGACCCTGGCGTTACGTTACGTTACAATGTTTTGGTTAGTAACGTGTCCTCACACGTGATCGTGCTGTTTACCATTTTAAAACGCTACTCCGCCATTGTGACGCGCGTATACTAAGCAGCAGACTGTAAACGACTAAATTTGAACGGGTAATTATTTAAATTTATACAAACGTGTTTCTACAATTTATATTTTTAACACCCGTCACTATATAAAGCATTCTGTTGCCCAAAAAACTGGGTTTTAATCCGAAAATAAAATGAATTATTTATGTTGATTTTGGAATCGTATATTGTGCTTCTTATGTCTTTGGCTGTCTGCTTACTATTTTTATTGTATATACGTAATATTTCGTTGGTACAGTGCTCAGCCTATTGTGGTTATGGAATACGGAACACGAGGTCCTGGGTTTGGGTCGTATTATATGAGATAGAGTTTAAATTCTAAGAAATTTTCTTTTAAATTCTGAGCCCGGAGTGGGAAAATTGGTGGTATTACACACACCCCGTGCCTCGAAGACGTCAATGACATTTGGTAATCAAAAAAATCAAAATCAAAAATCATTTATTTCAAGTAGGCTCAGTTTAGTTTAAAAAATCATACAACATTGTAATTTACAATTGATGACAATTTCTTATAGTTTTAATTCCTGTGTGAAGGTGGAAGCTGATCCAACGGCCTCCAAGCATCTTTATCATTAAGGAACTCATCAATGTTGTAGTAACCTCGTAAACTTAACTTTGTCACCCGCAAACCCGCATTGGCGCAGCATGGTGGGTTGAAACTGCATATCCCCTCTCCTATAAGGCCTGGCCCTGTAGTGGACGTTAAAATAGGTCGATAATGATAATGCCATTCTTAGGTAATGTAAACAACTCAATAATTAAAAAAATAAAAGCCGACCGCCTAAGCTGCTCGCACCTCATCTGCCTCGCGTATTTTGTATAGCGTTTAATAAATAACGTTTTTCTAAGTGTGGGTTTTTTTATACCATCTTGAGAACCTCTTGATGAGCCTTTGACTTTAATACGCATATCGCAATTTTCGAAAAATTTTTTTTTTCACCTTGAGTCTATAGCGTCTCACAATCGTCGTGTTAGTTTTTTTTAACTTCACCTATTTAAGAACACTTTGGTTATTAAGACAAATCTAAAAATATCTTAATTACGTTCAGCAATTTGGAAGATATGAGGTAATAAAGAATATGACATACAACATACGCGCAAAAAACCCTTCTTGCACTCGGGTAAATATATGGCTAGTTACCACCCTGCCGGCAAAGCTGTACCGCCAAGCGATTAAGCGTTCCGGTACGATGTCGTGTAGAAACCGAAATGGGTGTGGATTTCGTCCTCCTCCTAACAAGTTAGCCCGCTTCCATTTTAGATTCATCACTTACCATCAGGTGAGATTGCAGCCAAGGGCTAACTTAACTTGTAAAGAATCTATACTAATATTATAAAGCTGAAGAGATTGTTTGTTTGTTTGATTGAACGTGATAATCTAAGGAACTACAGTTCCGATTTGAAAAATTCTTTCAGTGTTTGATAGCCCATTTATTGAGGAAGGCTATAGGCTATATATTATCCCCATATTCCCACGGGAACGTGAATACCGGGTGTAACCGCGCGACCTCAGCTAGTAAAAAAATATATTGGCAAGAATTAGGTAGGTACTGTCAACAAATAATATACCCTTCCAACGCTATGTTTTGCCTCCGCTGCAATTAAAGCGGGCCTGTTATCAATAACTGCATACGAAATGAATCTCAGTATAAATATTTAGGCCCGCCGCCGCCGCCCGTATCGACGTCGCCCTGACCCACTTGGGGCAACGCATCCAACGTGTTTACGAACATACGGCTATCACCCAGGGGATTATGCCGACTGTTTGCTTAGATACCTACTAACTACTTATCGGCTACTGATTTGGAATTATTCTTTTGAAGCTTGGAGCGTAGCTTCATAAGGAAACTCATCGATATAAATCGTTAGATGAGCCTCTTCATATTAAAGAACGCACAATTTTATGTCATAACCAAAAGACGTATGTAACAAGCGCATGCTGTTTTTTCTTATTTTAATCCCTTAACCTTCGTGTTCATTTTGGAAGTGTAAAAACACAAGCACAACATGAATAAAGAGAAATGTGCTACGAGTGATGCGCGAAACCAATGACAATTCCGCGACGCTTTGAGGCCCATCTAACGATCTACGATCGACGAGGAAACTTCCGACTTTCCCATTAAGCCATATTTGGCAAGCCGATAAATTATGATTTAGTAATAATTATTAAATATTTTGACAAAAAAATTAAATTTCTAAGGTGGTTTAGGGTGCCAATTAAACTAAATGTCGGTAGGTGGTAATAGGAGGAATAAAACTTTCAAGCAAAATTTTATCGACTTCAAAAACTCAAAATTGTGTGCAAAAGCGAAAAAAAAAGCGTAGTAAGTATGTGCCGAGCTAAAATGTAGCGCTGTATTAATAGAAGTTCTTTTTATACTATTGATAAAATAGTTTTTAACTGGGAAAGAATTGTCTAACAGTTCTTTTCGAGATGTTATTGTGCAATATTAGTTTGTCACCACCTTAGTTATACCAATGAAAATTAAATGCATAAATAAGATGAGAACCTCCGTCGCCGTCGTTAAAAATCACTTGTGCGAAAAAATTCTCTAAAGCATGAAGCTGAAATATTTTCTTTATTTATTTGAACGCGCAACTCTCTTATCAGTCGGATTTAATATCATATTTTTCTATTTGAAAAATCTGCCATTGATGAGGCTATTTGATACCAGATAACTAGGATGGGTAACGGGTTACCGTCTCACAGTCAGACATTCCTCACGCCATAACCGTGACGAAAAATGTTCAATAAGATAGGCATAGATTTATAACACACAGATAGTTTGTAGTCGCAGGATCCGTAAGCCGTTTTATGTGCCCCGAAATGGGAGCCCTTGACGCATCGCTGCGGTGCGATAAGTACGCTTGAGTGCGTGTCGGCGAGGGTAATTAGCTTAGCTTTTACGCTCACTCACAGATGTGGTTTACGTTTGGAGTGAAATTTGTTAAGTTTTGCAAGTCTATAGGTTATTAGCCTAAGCTGATAGGTATATTCAGATATTTTCACCATGTACCTTTAGACCTTATATATATATAATAGACCATTTTCACAATTAAAAATCAATACATTTTAATGCAATTTAATTGAATCCTCCCCAAAAGTTTGACATGTTTAATCTTGCATATTTCAATTTACTGCTAAATAAAAATATTTTTAGTATCGCAAAATACTCATACACATAAATTTTTAATGTATTTATTTATTTAACAAAATAACATGAATATCGAACTATATGTACAAATGGAGTTAGTTAGTAATAATTAACTCATATTTCGTTAAAATTTACAAAGTTTAGAGAAACAAAAAAAACACACCACAAGTTTTTAGTCTTGCCAATGAAAAACATCGCTAGGCGAATAAGTCGGTGCGAAAATAATAAACAAAGCTATAAATAAACGATTCGAGCAAAAATAACGGATTTAAAGCCTCAAACTATGAATGCGGAGTCGAAAAAACAAATCTATAAAGCCAATCTTGTTTTTAAAACGAATATCTATAAATAGTTTGTATGAATTCCTTGAATTGATTATTATGAACACATAAGAAATGATAATAATAGCCTTTTAGGAGATGTAAAAAATGCAACCTAATAACGTAAAATCCATTGACGTCACACCTTGTTTGCGTAGAGGTAATGACTTGTGTAAAAGTCAAAAACATACAAAAAAAATTGTCAATTGCGAGTTCAATGTATACACCAATGGTTCCTTATACTTTGAAAATATATAATTAGGTAACGTTACTGAAAAAATAAACTGGTTTGAAAGACAAAGTTAACTTTGCGGTCGGAAAACCCGTGTAATGACGTGCTTATAATTTTTTTTGTTTATATTCACAGTTGTAATAATTAACAAGTTTTTTCTTTAATTACACTTTAGCATTGACGACACTATACTAGCTCTGCACTTCTAATTTTCTATTTTATTGCCGTCCTGCCACCTACCCAAGTGGCTCGTCGATTCTCTTTCTACGATCGCTAACGCTTCGAAAACTAGAAAGATGTAGAAAGATCTTGATCACGTGACTTGTCGAGAGCAAATGTTATTCCCATACATCTTTCTAGTTTTCGAAGCGTTAGCGATCGTAGAAAGAGAATCGACGTGCCACTTGGCTAGGGGGGCTGAGGCCTCCATTCGTTCAAGTCATCATTTAAGAATTCCATTTTTCTTTTTAGTCACGGAATCCTAAAAACTTTAAAGCTTGTTCTCAGAGTGTCAAAAAAAGGTGACGAATGTGTCTTAGTGGTATGATTAGATATAATATATAAAATTAATATCCTCAATGTCTCGTGTCTTAAAGGAGGGGATATTTAGGAGCTAACCGCAAATCGAATAACATATTATTCTAATAGTGTTTTTAGAATATAGAACATACACTTGCCTACTATTAACTGCCTCGTGTAAGACTACCAAAGATTTTATACTATTAGATATGTCACTAACGCTTCGAAACTGAGGCGAAAAAATGTGGCTAATTGTATAAATTTCATTTACTTGCATAGTAAACAACGAAAGTTATTAAACAAATAATACATAAATATTGTCTACAATGCCGAGTTTGAGTAAAATAAATTTGTTGAAGAAATATAAAAACTATTTATATATAAATAAATAATGTAAGTAAACACAAAATTGTGTATGTGTACGTGCGTTTTTTCCTCATAATATGGATTTTTTTTTGTTATCTAGTATAGGCTTACGCTTGACCACAATTAAGCCTAATGGAAAGCAATGATGAGGTCTAAGACGAAGCGCGCTTGCCTAGAAGATGCCTATTCACTCTTGCCTTGAAGGTGCACAAATTATACGTGTCAGGAAACACAGACGCCGGAAGGGCATTCCACATTTTGCCAGTTCTTATTAGGAACGTTGACGCAAAACGTTTCGTGCGGGTTGATTGGACGTTGACAACAAATGGATGCCATTTTTCACTACGTCTCGCTGTTCTGTTGTAAAATGGGGACGGAGGAACTAGATCGTAAAGATCCTGTGCACACTCCCAAAGTATATGCGGTAAAAGACCGATAGACATGCGACGTTACGTCGGTGTTGAAGACTTTGCAATTTTGCCCGTGTCAACGGTTCATCACCTATGATGCGCCTAGACGATCTACCGAGTCTAATGCAACGAGTTGGTATTTAGCCGAGCCATCCCATAGGTGACTGCAGTACTTCATGCTGGTTCGAACTTGTGCCATATATAAGGTGAGAAGAAAAAGAAAATATCAAATAAGAAAAAAAGACGCACAAATTCAAAATAAACAAAAAACCATTGTGTTACTTAATAGAATCAAAGTATAGACTGTCAAAGAATAAGCGGACAAGTTCATCTCAGGTTATCACGTGTCCGCCAACGTGTGTAATGGTGTTAATGAGAGGCTTAATGAGATAGGTCGTTAAAACGAGCCTTAACGCACTGGTTGAAGATAATAGTCTGAGATATTGGATGCATCCACAGAACTGACCTCTATAACAGAGCTATACGTCGCTGGGCATGCAAGGATCATGTCCAGAAATCCCGCTAGCTCCGCTCTCCACCGCTCAAGGCACTTGAGGCATAAGATATTGTGTCTGTAATTTTACCGGCAAGCATACCCAACTTAGTGCCATATATGTTGAAGAGCAAGAAAACCAGAGCTAAGGGGACGAAAATGCTACATAATATTATGGAACGACGCGTGAGAGACGAATGAAATCGCCAGAAAGCAAATAACGAAGCGTGATAGACCACCTCCTTCCTAAAGTAATGCACGTATATCGCGTTACCAGAAAGCCAAGAAAGAATGAAAAAAAAACATACCCTTCAGACAGAAGAAAAATAAGTTCTATTAATTCTGATTACAATAAATATGATTTTCGATTTTAGAATTTAAATCATATTTATGCTTTTTCTGTTAAACATTGGAGCTGAAAGATCAACTAACCAACAAGGTAAGGAACATCTAGGAAATTTATTTGTTAACAAGCTCTGATACAGGATGGTACGATCAGGGTGATGCTTGACTTTGTAACGATTACCAACAAACTAATAGCTCAACGGTAAGAGCGGTTGGACTCAACAGCGAGGGGTGGTGGTGCAATCCTCACCCCGTTGGTCTATTGTCGTACCCACTCCATGCACAGCCTAGTCTTTCCTGACTAGTTGGAGGGGAATGGGAATATTGGTCATATTATAAAAAATACGGCGAATATACTTTAAAAAAAAAGGTTTATACTATATATATGTATGACCTTCAGACCTAAGAAAAATAAGTTCTATTCATTCTGATCACAATAAATATGATTTTCGATTTTAGAATTTAAATCATATTTTTTGTCATCAGCCTATTTTTAAACTCCCAAGCAAGGAAGTCTATTGCTATCCTATAACATAAATAACTCGTGGCTTAGATGCTATTTCAGTGCGGGTTAGCTATGGTCACCGAGGCACGGAAATGTAACTTTACTACCTCGGGTTACTATAGAGAATTTTCGTCATAACAAGAAAAGCTTTGTTGTAGGCCCTAGTGTGTAACGTATAGCAATCAATATCCACGGTGTGCAGTGTCGTATGCGAAATATCACAAACACATGGAAATGAATCCCGAAGTAAGATTTGAGACAACACATAACCAGAATATTTTTTTTATTAGGACCTGCCAATGACGACTTTGATTTGGACTAGCGCCAAAACTGCAAAAATATCATAAATATAATAATATTTTTGCAGCGCTGCTTCATCATCAAGGCCGACTTGGTCGTCTAATGATTGTCTGTCTATTCGTGAACTTTATTTCTTTTATCTTGGTCGTAGAAAAAGTATGCACGAGTGATTTATGTGTAATTCGGCTTCGTTTCATTACACAAAAATCACTCGAGCTGCAATGACCCTCATAACATGACAGTAGCATAAATAACTATTGTAATGTGCCATCTTTAAGAAACCTTCCTATTCGATTTTGAATAACGTCACTTCTTTTACCATCAAAACGTGTATGCCGAGTTTCAGCCAAGTTAGACAACACATGAGATTGTTGTGTAGGGTTCTCTCATCTTACACAAAATTCATGTATGAATAAATATATTTTGTTCGTGGTCCAAAAAAAGTATACCTTATACGTTTTTTATACTCTTTTGGACCATTATTTTATTGAAAAATGTTTGAGTAAAATAAATTTGAGACAAATTGTTTAGCACTCTTACCGCTTTTGCTGTGTTCTGCAAATTCGTATTGCACGATGTAAAGTACTCGTTAATGCTAACAACAATAACTCTATTTAGCATCGCATGATCTATGGTAAACGCTAACTCTAATTCGTCTTCGTAATTCTTAATATAATGAGTAACTCCGATCAGTCCATTTGTGATTTTGGTCGCATCTAATCACAGATGTCATCTTACAATATACGAGTACAAATAATTGTAAATATTTACATTTAGCTTTAGTCACACTCGATAAAGAGACTAATCTTTAATACAAAATATAACCACTAACTTATTTCACATTTCGCCCATTTGTATAACCTCATTCTTATACAACTAATAAACCATAACAACAATAAATTGCGCCGGTAACAACTAAAAACCACGCATGTCTTAACAACAGTCGAACTTACACTTCATGTTTGTCGACAGGCATGAAAATGACCATGTCAACGTCCGCCACAATGAGCGCACGGGTACACAGGAAGGTGATGCGCGCGCCGCATAAGCGTGCGCACCCGGGGAAACTCCTCCACGCCGGCAAGATGGTGCACCCCGGGAAACATGCGCACCTGGGCAAGTTCGGCAAGCTGGGCTACGCGCACGCGCACGCACATGCCGTCCGGCCGCCGGACGCCTGCGAGAACAGCAACGACAGCGGCCTCGGCCCCGACCCCGTCTCCAGGTGAGGTGCTTTTTGTATGCACTTACTGTATACAGCAAGGCCACCCTAAAGCGTCTTGCGTCACACCAATCGTTACGCTAAAACAATACCTTTCTACCGTAGTTAGGTATGACTCGGTGTACAACTGAGATGTTCTGGGTTCGATTCCCATCAGCTCAATTTAAGATTTTATATCTTAAAATTGGCTATCAACCATTCTGTAAAAATACGTAGCAACAAGCGTACTACGCGTACCAGTGTTGGCTAGTGACCAGTCAGCCGTTCTACGTACGGCTGTTTCTAAAATTTTTGTCTGTTCGTTTGTTTAAGCGTCACTCAAAGACTAATGGACCGATTTTTAATTTGTTTAGATTAAGCTATGCTTTAAATGTTCGCAATGAAAATATGTGTCCCAAAAAATTATTTAATGTTTGGGGAAAAAATTATAAATTAAAATTGTTTGCAGATTCATTGAAATCCGTTTTTTTAAAAATCTTAAAAGTTTTAGTAACTCTACTTGAACTACTAGTATATGAAATTGATTATAAAATGAATAATTTAGGCTTTTGTCTGTTTCATAAAGTCAGCTAACTTACATTAACTGTGTATGTGAAGCTCAAAAAAGCGTAGCATTTTTAAATTAAACTAGTTTCGACCAAGCAAGTAGGTGGCATATTCCATAATCAAATTTTTGTTGCAGCTTAACTTTTGATTGCATCCATTCATAAGCTAACAACTAAAGGCCAACTTTATAAACTATCATCACACAAGACTGCCCTTTTCTTTCTATTTTATTCACCAAAGCCCGAATGTTTACCAGAAATAGTCCTAGATAATTTTAATTTTCATTGCGTCTTCATTATTCACATAGGAAGATATCCAATTAGTAAAAAAGTATACAACAAAATAAAATCAAAACATTAGAGGGTGTAACCTAATAGTTATAATGAACCAATTATTATAATTTGCTTGAACTGATGTACGTAATGAGTACAAATTAAGATATTATCCTAAAACACCGGAAGTTCTTATGACAACAAGGAAAATAACAAATTATACTAGTACTAGAGCACTCGAGCGACATCCATGTTTTCGCTGACATCCGTAAGAAGTAAATAAGGAAACAACGCATAGTGCTGATCTCTGAAAAAAAAATAAAAAAAATATCTACATATACTAAGATACGCTACATAAAATCAATAACATTATCTAGGCGGCTGAAATAAGCTTTTTTTAGTTTAGATGAAGATGCGAGTGATCTAAGCTTAGAAATATCCCTATGTTATCATCATCTAACATGATTATTTCAACGAAATTACGTAAACAACGGTTTTTCGTTAAAATAGCGTTATATTTTGTAAATGCCATTACTAATGTCACTTTACGTAAAATGACGATAACAATAGTCATTTCATTGAAAACACAACAAAATGAAAATACGATGATAAAGGGTATACTGACTCATTATTTGAATGGTACACCAAGATACATAATAACCCAAGAAAGCAACAGCAAGTTGATAACGACGTTGTCGTAAGACGTTAATTATCAACTTCGTCGTAAGATAGATAAAGTTTTTTGAATATGTATTAAATATTTAGTAGTACTAGAGCTCATTGTGACATTATTTGGGATACTACTACCTGAACGCTTATATCTGCTACTGAAGCATTACTTTCTTCAGATATGAAAAGCATGATATCCGATGAAATTACAAACATGCAGGGCAACGAATATACGAAAATAAATCAATTCGTTTCCAATGTCGAAATATACATTAATACAAGAAGCGCTCCTTCAATAATGTTAAGTAAATAAGATAAGTGTGTGTGTTTCAATCACCATGCGGAAGTTGAATAACACGTATAAGATGAACTAACCAGTCTGACAAACTACAAACCTACTGAATTCGTAACTGCTAACACAAACAAGTTACATCACTTATTTAGACCACTTTGGAAACTCGCACAAATAAGCTATTGGCTATTGGCACATTAGTCGTTTACGAGTATTTTATTTCGTTATCAAATATTAATAGAAGCAAAAAAAATAATAAATTCGCAAAAGAATCTCAGTAAAATTATTTGTTGCAATTACCTAACGACGAAAAAGATTAATGAAGAACATTTAAAACTCGAAAATTTCTTTATTAAAATTAAGACGCTAGATATAATTCTTGAACATGCAATGATACAATAAATGAAATTTTTAACTTAAAACTAAAAAGTTTTAAATATGCCTAATCTGAGAAGAGATAACGCATACAACATAGTTGATAAGCAAATCTTATTCAATACCAACAATATGCAGTGATCTAATACAATTTTAAAACACCAATGCCCTGACTACAATATGATCAGAATTTAAAAAAACATTTTATACTTAATATTGCATTATCGCGCATTTTAATACATTATTCCTTTATCCAATGGTTGCCTGGCAGATATTGCATGGCACATATGGCCTTTGCACATACTTGTTTGTTATGTTTTCTTCTATTTTCTTTGTTATTGTATTTCTTTTGTGCAATAAAGTATGTATTGTAAATAAAATAAACACAACTTTATAATAAACTAGCGGACGCCCGCGACTTCGTCCGCGTGGATGATAGTGTGATGATATTATTGCACAGTAAAAACTAATTCAAATAGAATTCGTTTCAAATTAAAACACAAAATCGTTTAGATTTTTTTTCAACTTCCTTTAATTAGACAATAGCGACCGATATAGACAAAAAAGTATTGACAAAGAGGTCAGACGGAATAAAATCAATAAGTATTTTACATACATTAGATTCGAGTATCGTTAAGTAAATTGAAAATGAATTTTGTATTATTCAGTGTAGAATAAATAGAAAACTTAATGAGAAAAGAAAATCGAAAACTTCATGAATTCATATTTTATTTTATTCTCAAAAGTTAAAAACATGTAGGTTCCTACTGAAAGAAAGGAAAGTATATTTATAATACACATCATACAAAAGAAAGAGAAAAAAGAAACAATAATTAAAATAAGCTACAATTAATGGAAAGAGATCCTAAAAGGGTCTATATACACACATCATATTGCTGTGTCCGTGAGGATTGTAAAGTTTTTAAAGAAAGTTCAAGTGGAAATAACAATTTTAATTATGGCGGAACATTGTCGTATCAGTTCGTTATGACCCCGTCAAGACAAACCGGTAGTAGTTGTTGGTAAACCTTAATAAAGAAGACGCTAACAGTCCGGTGGAACGTGTGAAAATTGTACAGCCATTTACGAGCACACGCATGTGTAACAGAATTATTAACAGGCGTCTGTGATACAAATTCTGTTAAGAAACTTACTGTTAACACTACATAACGTGAACATAGACGAGTTTTAAGTGTTAAACTAATAGCTTCTGTTACATAAGATACAATACAAAAATAGAAACCATCTATAGGTGATGAGAAACCTTTGATTCCCTAAAATTTATAATTTGCTGAGTACTGAAAGCAAATTTTTATGAATATTGCATGTTCAGATGATTCACATGAATAGAAATTTCAATTTGTAGACCCAATAGTATTCAAGAATCAGTTGGTAATAGATATGTATTATGTTTTTTTCTATGTACCTAACTACTAACGTCAAGAGTTATTGAAGTACCTTCTAGACAAGACACCGTAGTCTGCATTTTCGATTACCATCAGGCGTTGCAGCCAAGAGTAAACCAAAGATTATATCCTAGCTAAAAAACTAGACAAGCGCGGTTTCTAGGCTGCATATCATTTTCCATCAAGCATACAGCGTATACATCTTCAGTATAAAAATAACAATATCAAAATTGACGCTTCAAAATGATCGCGTTGTTGTTTCAAAGGTATATTTGAATTTGAATAGAATACAGTGTCTATTAGCATTGTATCTATTCATCTAGCAGTTCTGCGATCCATTCAATGTCTAGTTCACAAGAGGACGCAATTCGCACTGTTTCACTCGGCGCGTGCGTGGTGCAAACACGTGCTAATTCCTATTTTCGGCACGTAGTTGCTGAATCATCCGCCGCTGCCTCTACAGATACGATCTCTTCGCTGTCTTGTGATAGACTGCTTACATTGAGTTATCTCGCATTGTGAGACTTATGAGATTTTTCTGTTATCCTTGTTATCCTTGTTAGAGTTACCGTCATGTGGTTTATTTAATAAACCACCAATATTCATACCTATTTTCAAAAAACTAGTATTTTTGCTGATGTATTTGCTGTATGCTCTTACTATTAGGTGATTAGGTACTAAATAGTATGTCTTTTTATTATTTACAACTTAGCCCTTGACTACAAACTCACCTGATGGTAAGTGATGATGCAATCTAAGATGGAACCGGGCTAACTTATTAGGAGGAAGATGAAAATCCACATCCCTTTTGGTTTCTACACGACATCGTACCAGAATGCAAAATCTCTTGGCAGTACCTACCTTTTGTTTTCTGATTGTAGGACTGCAGCTGTGTCACCAGGGGATTTAGGCGAGCAGAACTTCTGCATTTACGGAGTTCGTAGGCTATAAAAACGTGGGGAAAACGTCTAAGGGCGTCTCTTGTGAAAGTCGGATATATGGAGGTTAATGATGAAGTTAATGGGCTGAATAAGATCAATCCTGACTCCCTGTCGATGGAGGCCAGGTCCGGGTGACTAGGGATTGGGAAAAAAAATAAAGAAAGCCCTCGTCTAAAAATCTTATTCTTGCCATCTTCAAACATCGTGTTTTGTTAGAAGTGGGTGATTGCCGGCCAAATTACAGGCTCTAACACAGGGTAGAGTCTAGACTCTATACTAACGGCTATGCCGCCTAAGGTCGACGGGGATAGGGCAGGCATTGTATGAACGCATTCATGTTATCTGAGTTTAATTAACATCAAGTGAGAAGTCTGCTTTTCTGTCAACTAAAAATAAAAGAGTAAATGATATCTTTATGTGCACTAGAGCTCAAAGTAAGAATTTGCGGCAGTTGTTGATGAAAGCCTTGGTTTTAAATGGTTTCCAGTTAATAATTCTATTATAACATACGCGACGGTTGTATTCCCAAACCACCTGTTTCGTTTTTATTCAACAAAAACCGGTTTTAACCGCTCCGTCGGCTATATTTATAACACGGCGAGATAAATATAAACACACGTGACCTTCTTGTGTAGATATCGTTCAAAAATTATCAACGTTCTACCGATAACACTGTTGTGTTGTTATACGTTGTTGTTATAGAACAACTATTCTCGTTTCGGCGTATCACTTTGAAAGACACAGAATGAACACATGTTATATTATAAAAGATTCAGCAAAAATATTTTTTATTTAAAAAAAAAAACACAAATATTATTGGTCTTATTTCTTCAATTACTACATATATTCATATATAATATAACTTATAGTATCTACCTAGTACCTACATACGACAATTTTTAGTATCTACTTAATATGCAATCAAACAGAATATGGGATAACTTGGATTAAAATGTGTTTCAGCTTATGTAGAAAACTATACGACTAAGATCGGACTTTGTCCAATTGGTTGATCTATTAATTATATCAGGTGCCTATATATTCGTATTCTGTGTTACAATCCGGAGATAACTATTAAATAATTACAGGATTTACCTTCGAGTATATGTCAATAATTTTTCTCCTGAGTTGGGAGTGGCAATGGTTACCATAATTCTTTAATACCGCCGGGATCTCCACTATTTCATATTTACAGGATTCACGTTCACCTACAAGTATAATCACAATACACTTGTATTGATACAATGATTTTCCCCATTTCTCCAAAAAGGTGGGAAATCTGAAACAGTGTCGCGTGTGCGCAGATTGTCCGACGCGCCGGACGACTGGGAGCCGCCGGGCAGCAAGCGGCGCCGCGACGACGGCGTTAAGGTAGAGTGCGACGACGCGATTGACGCGTACTCGTACGCGACAGTCGCACCGCCCGCGCCGCTCGCCCCGCCACCGCCGCCCGCCGGCGACGCTGCATCCGCCCTACCCCTTCCCGCGTACGTGTTAACATTATTTATTCCAAATTCAATTTTTCCAAATTCAATTCTACATTCATAGTTACTAACTTTTGCTTTCGTGTGGATTTCGGTTAATAGTAATAATTATTAAAGTGAAAACTTTAATAATTAGGATAGGTAAAAGAACACGCGTTACCGTCATTCTCAGATACAATAATAAGAAGTTTTCACTTATAAACCATGTCTGATAAATTTAATTCTCGCAAATATGAAGGTTTGAGATATGGACAGACATATTATGTGGTGATTTAACAATTGTAAAAGATAAATTATATTTCACAAATGGACTATTATGGCGCTAGTGTCATATTATTATAGAGTTCCATAGCATTGAGAATGCAGTATGCTGAGGTCGAGGATTTAGTTATATAGCGTCTTCTTTTTTACTGAAGCTCCACGTGTAACATTTCCTTAATTTATCGTATTTTCATGGACACTGTTTCACTTAAAGACCCTCCATAATCGCAAGGTTATTGTGTCTTAGCCTTCCAAATATGGAAAATTGATTTTGCCTACGTCTCATTTATGGTAACATCGCACCATATTTTAGTTTATATACTTAAGGAGTTTTTTCATTTAAATTCGGACACGAAACCAATAGGATAGTTGACACTTTTTTTATAGGTTTTAAATTGTATTGTTTACTAGCTAGCGGACGCCTGCTACTTCGTCTGCGTGAAATTCAGTTTTTCACAAATCCCGCGGAAACCATGAATTTTCCCGGGATGAAAAATAGTCTATGTGTTAATCCAAAGTAAAATCTATTTCCATTCCAAATTTCAGCCAAATTGATTCAGCAGCGTAAAAGAGGAATATACGCACACTAACTTTCACTTTTATAATATTAGTGTGATTAGTGTAGTAGTGTGATTAGGATTACTACTGTGAACTGTCAAGGAGTTCCCTTAACTCTCCTTCATCTTCATCACCAGACCCCTAATACAGTCACAACCTATCCAGGTGGAAAGTTCTCATCAATATAAAATTATCAAGTCAAAACACAAGGTAGCTACTCTGAACCGCCGAGGAGTTCCCTTAACTGTCCTTCGTCTTCATCACCAGAACCCTATTACAGTCACAACCCATCTAGGTGAAAAGTTCTCATCAATACACATTTATCAAGTTCAAACACAAGGTAGCTACAGTGAACCGTTAAGGAGTTCTCTTAACTGTCCTTCGTCGTCATCACCAGACCATTAATACAGTCACAACCCATCTATGTGGAAAGTTCTCATAAATACAAATTAATCAAGCCCAAACAAAAGGTAACTGCTGTAAATCTTTGACAAGTTCCATCGTCTTTGTTTCGGTTCCATCAACAGACCAACTCCAGACTTTCATAATATTGTAGTGATTTTAAATACCTTATCGAAACCAGCCAGCCATTTCTACGATTTTCGAAAGTTCCCCTCGATTTCTCCAGGATGCCATCATCAGATTCTGACATGGAAAAAATGGGACCACCCTGGAATCAAACCCTTCTAAACAAAAAAGAGTTTTCAAAATCGGTCTATAAACGACGGAATAATCGCTGGACATACATAAAAAAATTATGCATTCATGTCTCAAACAAAAATATAATTTTTTTTTTCAATAGATCGTAGAACGCTAATGAACTTTTAAAAAGTGTCAACTACCCTGTAGCGCGATTGGAGCGAAGTGTGGACATATAGGGCCATCGCGGCAGCGCGAGTAGCAACGCAAAGGGCATAGTGCATAGCAAATAAATAAGCTAAAGCTAAAGCCTACCTATATCCACGAGATTAACCTTATGCGTCTGGAACATTATAAAATCCGGTCGCTCAGAGACTGCGTTTCTGACACCTGTCAATGTCACCTTTTTATATTTGTTAGTTAATTAATTGTAATTGTAAACTTTAGCCCAAAATTAATACGTTTATTGTGAGTTGGCATAATTATTAAATTTTTTAATGTTATTATTTTTATTAAGGTTAATAAAAGATATTTAAATATCTCATTGACATTGTCAGGTGTCACAAACCCAAACTCTGAGCGGCCGGAATTTAATAGAACAAATTGAATTTTTGAGAATCTTTACGGTGCAGTTTTGTATGTTTTGCTTTTTGATCGGGTGTTAAATTACCAGCTCGAGTAACTTTAGATTATTTTCTAAATTAACTCAGGTCTGGTACGGTGGTGGTGGGTTCTGGTTGTAGTTTAACGTAATAAAGTCCGGCCGCTCAGATATTGCGTATCTGAAACAATAACACAACAAACAAACTAACATATTCAATTACAATTGCCTCGTTATTTTGTCTCATCACTACAAAAACAAATAGTTAGCTTGAAACAGCGCAATTCAACAACATTGATCGCCAGTTCGAAGTTACATCGGCCATTCGATCACGACTTGTAAGAAACGCAGTCTCTGAGCGGCCGGAATTTAGTAGGAGTTGTACTAAAGTATGAGAAAAAGGATGATCTTTTATAGCTTGACAACTTCGTTCGTAACACTCCCGATGGTCCGTGCAGGTCGGAGGGCATGTAGTGATTAATGAAAGACCCACGACCGATGAACCTCAGATCCCCGCACGCACGATTTCACACCCGCGCAATCTTTCCACCCGTCGCCCGCATATCATGGTAGTGTCATCAACGAACTTGCCAGACTATAGTTAGAGCATCTCAACTATCAATGTGCACTGAGTGTCACCACCGAGGGAGTTTTAATGGAAAAGACCCACCCTTATTCATCCCCTAGAGGAGAATCATTCCTCGTTAAAAAAAGGTCAATGTAAAGATCTCGTAATCTTTACATCTAAAGTACCATAAATAAACTCAATTTCAATAAGTCTGTTTTTGTATGGTTTCTAAGCGTATTACGTATTTACGACTCAATTTTCAATCATTAAATTTAATTATGCTCATTTTCTATATAAAATGTTCAGAACCACAAATTTTAATTAATTTATCCGCTTCAAATCAGACTTGAAATTAATTGAACGTTGTAGTTACCTTTTTATTATTTCATTTATTTTTTTACCATTTGTTTTTAATTTTTAACATTTAACAATGTCTATAAAATACAAAACACTATTAAAAATTTATAAAAAAATTAAAACCTCCCACTGCGGGACATTTGAGTGCCCAAGCAACCGGTGGTCAGGGCTCCAGAGTGAGGAACCTCCTCGCAATACGCTCCGTCTCAAGAATCACTGCCTTCTGTATCCGACTCTTTACCCAACAGTTGAGTGAAAGCTTCTTCAGGTGTTGGTCGAAGCTTTTCGCTATAAGACTATTGACTGAAACTATCGGAAGAATAATAGTTGACTCAATACTCCACATGGCGGTAATCTCATATCACTTAAGCCAGGCAACCGGCGTTGAACCAACAGAATGGATGTACACTCCATTCCCCTCTCTTGTAAGGAAGGCTTTGCCTTGTAGTCGTCGTTATCAACCCATTTACGGCTCACTGCCGAGCTCGAATCTCCTCTCAGCAGGGCTAGCATGGGCAAGGGAGAATTTTATCCACGGGGAGAGGATAAAACGTTTATCCCCCAAACTCGTTTTATCCACTCTCCGAACATGGGCACGCCGGTGGATATATTATCCCCGGTGGATAAACGGAGGGAATGACTTGTCAACCCATTTGTAGATATCTTATAAATTGGCATTAGGTATATTAATAGTCCGAAATAAACGTAAATTTGATAATATTTGGTTATTTTGTGCATATTATTGATCTGTTTTCTGTTGACATTGTTTTGTTTGGTGATTGTTTTTTGCGGTGGTTTGTAGTAGGTATCTATAGTAAACGGTGTTTTAAGACTAATATTAGTAGAAAAAGTGAATTTCAAAAAGTGAGTTGTTTTATATAAAAACAAAATGTACCTAGTATAAAATCATTTAGTTAAATAATCATATATTTGGTTTTATTCAGACAAAGAAGTAACAGTGATCTCGTATTTTACGTTGCTGTATTTTCCGCATTTTTTTTTCTTCTTGCGAAGCAATTGTTAAAGACCAAAACATGCGAGACATAATTGTTTTTTTAAGTAAAGTTTATCCCCACATCAACTTCACAGGGATAAATTTATCGCGTTTAAATGTCAAAAGTCCCAAAGTATATCATTTTATCCACTCCATATGCCATAGTCGAGGAAAAGATCTCCACGCGTAATGTCAATCGGGGATTAATTTGTCTTTAGCTTGTCGCCATGCTATGACGGGTGGATTTATATCCTTAGTCAGTGGATATAATGGGTGGATAAAAATTTTATCCCTTGCCCATGCTAGCCCTGCAGAATGAGAGGGGTTAGGCCAATAGTCTACCACGCTGGCCCAATGCGGATTGGCAGACTTCACACACGCAGAGAATTAAGAAATTCTCTGGTATGCAGGTTTCCTCACGATGTTTTCCTTCACCGTTTGAGACACGTGATATTTAATTTCTTAAAATGCACACAACTGAATAGTTGGAGGTGCATGCCCCGGACTGGATTCGAATCCACACCCTCCGGAATTGGAGGCAGAGGTCATATCCACTGGCATTATCACGACTCACGGCTTTGCCTTGTATTGCCTTTAAAATAGGCGGACAATGATAATGAATATAGCTGAAATACAACTAAACCTATCTTAGAGAATAATACAATATTATCTACGCGGACTAATAGTAATAAATAATAAACCACGTGATATATTTTTATTGCCAATTGAAGTACGATCCAGCAATAACAATCATATAATCGCAATTACAGTCCATTTTTTGGGCATATCGCATAATTCCGAGATAACGATTAACTTATATGTCACAGACGTCGTTATTTATATAGAGCAACTGATAACTAGACATACACATTACACATATATACCGAATATACGCGTGGGCGTGTACAAAATAAGAGAATATCACATAACCCACGTGTGTTGAAAACGTGCAGCCGAGGACATTCAGCTTTAAACGTTATCTATATTGATATTTATATAATGAAAGAGCAAGTTTTGTGACTTTTCGCGTGTCAAATATTATCGGGTTCATGAACATAATAATAATATAATATGTTGCCTCTCCTGTCGCTAGTCTGTTTATGTCCTAATGCGTAACATTTGTTGTGACCGTTGTCCTCAACTCTTTTTTTTTTTTTTTTTTTATTCTTTACAAGTTAGCCCTTGACTACAATCTCACCTCTCTTGATGGTATGTGATGATGCAGTCTAAGATGGAAGCGGGCTAACTTGTTAGGAGGAGGATGAAAAACCACACCCCTTTCGGTTTCTACACGGCATCGTACCGGAACGCTAAATCGCTTGGCGGTACGTCTTTGCCGGTAGGGTGGTAACTAGCCACGGCCGAAGCCTCCCACCAGCCAAAACTCTACTGTAGTTTCCCTGTATTTGACGTGCCTTTTATATATTTCTTTTCTTACTTTTACTGCTTTGCTAGAGCTGAACGCGACTTAGTTCGCGTGAATTCCGTTTTACCCAAAAACCGCAGGACCCATAGATTTTTCTGGAATATAAAGTACAAAAATAGAGAAACTTACGGTCAATGATTTCTGGAAAATTGTTCAAAGTTGTTGGCATCAGTATCAGCCTAAAATCAACTCATAGTTAGGTATAGAATTAAACCATCATGAGTGGTTTTCATTATTATTTTGGTCCGAGTTGGTACATCATTTTTGATACGCAAAAACTGTAATGTCCTTTCAACTTTCGTTTACCACCTATATGTAAGTATTGTTTGCTCACAAACGACATCGCGTTTTCCTTTACGTCGTTGGTAAAAAATACAGAAACAGTAAAATGCATGTAATGCATAAATGCAGCAACATTAAAAACCTCACGCAGATGATGAGATGAGAGAAATAAGGTAGGATGCATGTTGTTGAGTAGTTCCACCCCATTGAGCCCCCAATATCGGTAGGTATGATTTAGGTAATCAAAAATGACAACTTCAAAAATACTAAACCAGTATCTATACCTTTAATAAATCTGTAGAGAGGTCAATTCTGTACAGGAAATATATTTCCAAAATAACTATCAGGGAGCGATTAGTGATCGAAACTGATGCCAAAAAGGCAAATAGTAAAATTTTTGTCTGTCTGTCTGTCTGTATGTTAGTTATAGAAACAAAAACTACTGGACATCGACTTTCACGCGGACGAAGTCGCGGGCGTCCGCTAGTGTCAAATAAGAGTAGTTAATGCCTAAGAGAATGGGAGAGTTACCAAGCTGTAAAATAAAACTCTCGTATTTCTATTCTCTGTATTCATGTATCTACCAAATCTAATAAGTCCCCGCGATGCTCAATACGTATTCGTTTAGCATCATAATCATTGTAAAGTCAATTTAAAAATTCATTACCTCGACTTTGCAAAACGAAAACAATTTTTATTTTATTCATAACATTAGCATTCTGTGCCAGTCACATGTTTTCACACAGAAATGTTACAGTCTGCGGATTCAGTGGATCTCCGTCCAATTAAAATGATACGTGATTGACGTATGTACTGCTACGTAACAAATGGCTCTTGTCCATAAACACACGACCGCATTCTGCATATTTTTAAACATCACATAAAATAAAAAAAAAAATATAACCGACTTCAAAACCTGAAAACTAAACTAAAAAGTGAAAAATAACATCATAATATTATTATGTTCTACCTGCTGATCAGTATGAAGGCGGTGCTTAGCCGGTGATGTATTGATTCAAACCATGTAATATCATAGAGATTCAGATTTTGCAGACAGTGCTGTTTCATGTGGTCCTGTCAGACGGACGGCTTAAATTAATACAACACCAGCTAAGCAAGCAGCTAAGAAAGTTCCCCTCAATTTCTCCAAGATCCCATCATCAGATCTTGACATGATGGCAATGGCACCAAATAGGGGGTATACCCTTCAAAACAAAAAAAGAATTTTTGAAATCAGTCCAGGCGTCTTCGAGTAATCGATGTACATACATTAAAAAAAACCGGTCAAATTGAGAACCTCCTCTTTTTTGAAGTCGGTTAAAAAATAGTTCAGGTACTCTTATTTTAATAAAAAAGCATGATTAAAAGTGACCATTGCAAGAAGGCGGAGGAGTGGAGGGATCCAGCAGTATGGATCTAAATCTTGGATCATAATACGCTAATTTTCAAAGATCTACCTTCTGTATCCGACCCTTTATCAAACAGTCAAGCGAATGTGTCCATTATGTTATAAGACCATTGGCTAGAACATTGATTCCCAAAGTAATCCAAATGGACCCCCAGGGGTCTAAAGAAGTCTCGGCGGAGGTCTATGTTGACGTGGCATAAAAATGGGGGTTCACATTTCATAAGTGGGGGTCCACGAAAATAGATCTGCTTTCATACTGAATGAGCTTTCTTAATTAAATAATTTATGAATTGATTGCTTCCTTGTGCTGTGACTAGATATCAAACATAGATAGACATTTACTTTTTGTCATCCACTCGCAATCGATAAAAAATAATTTAACTAAGTTACGAATTCTCACGATTTTTTTTTTAACTGTTATTTTGTGGTGGCAGTTGATTCAGCTGCAACGAAAATTTCCGTAGGTGATTCGTATCACATTTTTTGTTGAGTTTTGGATAAAAATTTTAGCTGGGGGTCCACTCGAAACCGTTAAATTAGAAAGTGGTCTATGAGAAAAAAAAGTTTGGGAACCTCTGAATTAGAACGACTATCAGAACAATAACGGTTGACTCAACAAGTTATTATTATTACCAAATCAGAACCAAAAATCACTCAATGGACTACTACTAGTCAGCAATAAGTTTTGTGTGCCGCGTCTAGTACCCTAGCAGTAAAGTTTTATAATTGGAAACTAAACAAAATACCTTAAAATAACTCAACAGAGTTTCTTTTCCGTCGAGATGGTACCGCATTCACTTACACATCTTTTGTATATATTAAAATAGTATAAACCAGTCTGTATGTACATTTTTTCACATGCCATTCACAATTGCAATGGTTTGACGGCCGCTGGGTATAACAACAGATTGTTCCTCCGCTATTTGCTTATAACTTAAGTTATTTTTAGAGTTTGTTATCATTAACTATTTCCTTTTCTCTACTAATAATGCTAAATTGGCACGTTCTTCGCTGTGCACGTCACACTTTACGTGGTTCAGAGACATTATCGTTATCAGCGTCATGTGACTGATAATGGCGTATTAAATTGTCTGAAAAAGCTTTTTTTTTATCATTTATCATCCAATATATCTACTCTAAAATTAACCTTATAGTAAAAATATGTTTTTTTTTCAGCTTTATCTATACTTGTTTTATAATTTACTATTCTGAATATGTAGAATTCAGTTTACTAGGGATAATAAAATCATCATTAACACTATCTCGTAAAATATCATATTTTGTACTTGACACAGACAAGAAACTTTCATTAGGTTTTATTTCTTAAATTGGTTTCTGTATCAACAAATGGTATTTCGTTCAAGCGTCATATAAGTACCTATCAGTATGAAAATTCATTCAAAGTTGATCAACGATGTTGTAGCCTAATAATAATTAATTCAGTTTATTTAGTTTGTACTTAGTAGGTACTAATACCTGTGCTAATACTAACACTGGTTTCAATACACAAGATGGTGGCAGCAGAATTAAGTTTGCATAAATTATTATTATTAAAGTGATCGTTTTTATCACTACAGAATAAGAGCGGGCTGCAGCATATCTAGTCCAAGCATAGCCGAGTCACAGGGCAAGCGTATCCAGGAGCCCGCGTACAGATCGTGCGGCAAATTCGGCAACGGCGGCAAGTTGGCCGGCAAGTTCGCCGCGGGCGGCAAGTTGGGCGGCAAGCTGGGCGGCAAGTACGGCGGCAAGCTGGCGCAGGCGCTGGCGAGGCGGCGCGCGCTGGCGGCCATGTCGCATTCGGGCCCACCGGGGCTGGCGGCGCCGCTGTCGTGCAAGTCGCGCGACGGCGCTGTCGAGCTGCAGATCCTGTGCCAGCCTGAGACGCAGCACAGAGCCAGGTAACAGACAAAAAATTGCCCTTAAATGACCTTACTTATATCTTCAAAGTTTTTTTTTCATCATCATCATCATATCAGCCGATGGACGTCCACTGCAGGACATAGGCCTTTTGTAGGGACTTCCAAACATCACGACCTGCATCCAGCGAATCCGTGCGACTCGCTTGATGACGTCAGTCCACCTGGTGGGGGGTCGGCCAACACTGCGCTTACTAGTGCGGGGTCGCCATTCCAGCACTTTGGGACCCCGACCTACGAATGGCGGTATATCCATTCCCAAAGGCTAGATTATGAAATGCCTCAGGCCGGTGTCGGGCAGCAGCGACATCGGCGCGAATAATCTAGCACTGCGCTGACCAACCCGCAAGCCCAGCGTGGTCAGTATCGGGCAAAACTTTGTATGGACTTTTTATTTTCAATACATAACAATTTATTGGCTTTTTATAATTTTACATATACAACTAAATAGGAACAATAATATTTAAATTACTAGTAACCTAAAATTATTATAAAAATAAAATAAAAGGAAAAGTTAGGTACATATTCAAAATGGTTGAACATTGAACAGGAGCGCAGTTGACTATTCTACAACGATATTTTTATACCGTGGCACTGTAAACTTTGAATTCTCTATTTGTTTCTATTGTGATAGACATACTCGTAGAGACCAATTCGAAACACTCTGTCGATCACACACTGTCGAGTTATAGAAATATCTTTAAAATCGTTTAGGTACAAATCGCGATGTATCTGGCACGGATGGTTTAAGTATAATCGCGGATGCAACTTAGGGATACAGGTTTAATATATAATAATAATTACTATAATATGTTTAATAATAGAATATGAAGGAATAACAAGATGGTCTTAAAGTAGTTGATCTTAAGACAACTCCGATAACAAAAGATGGTCGCTAAACTCTACGTTAAAGCTTGCTCTAATCACAGTAAAATCATTCTTCAATACTATGCGTGATATGTATTCCAGTGCCTGAATAAAACCGGTCAGTAAAAACTGGATCTATGCCTAACCGCAAAATGTAGAAATTATCGATGTAGATTGTAGAGTAGGTGGTAAAAACCACGACGGTTCCCAGGCGAGCTCCGACCTTGAGCATTTGCTACTAAGTAGGTATAAGTGTTCCGCATTCTTACTGAAATGCAAAAAAATAAAGAAAATATTGAGAACTAGCAGACAGTTGATTGATAATAATCAGTGGTGTAGCATGCCTTTGAGGGACCCTGTATCAAAATTATTTGGGAGGCCCAATACACGAGCGGCAAATCCCGAAAATCTCTTTAGCAGTTTTCTCTGGAAAACACCAGATTAACTGAGATTGTGAATTAAATATTACTAATTTTTGCTTTCACACTTAAGGGGCCTCTGTAGTCCGGAGGCCTCGTATCATTGATATGGCTGATACAACAGTAAATGTGCCCCGCCCCTATCGATAATGCTGTGAAGTATCAGAATTAAATAACGAAATTCTGATGTGCGTAATCGTAATCTAAAAAAAATTAAAGATAATATCCTAGTACAAAAAAGGCTTTTAGGTGTCTACTTTATACCTATAATGTAGTACTTACTATGTCTGTATTTTTGGGAATTATGTTACTTTTGCTACCATTTTAAAGATGCCGCAGTAAAATACGAGCTCGCTGCAATGGATTCCATAGAAGACTCAAAAGTAATGAAACTTTATCAAACGCCTAAACAGGTAAATGAAATTGTAACCTTTGCCCTTTACAGATATCAAACAGAAGGGAGCCGGGGTGCAGTGAAAGACAACTCTGGGAATGGGTTCCCTGTCGTCAAACTAGTTGGTTACGACAAACCAGCCGTACTACAAGTAAGATAAGACATTTCTTTCTACAATATAATTGATTTTACGTACATTTGAAAAAGTTGAGAAGTTGGGCAAAACAATTAAATGGGAGATTTTCTTGAGATTTTGTAACGATCACATCAGATAATGATCGAGATCGGATCCTTATGTCATGTGATTGTTTCAAAATCAACCATCACCCCTAAATTTGAACTGGCTGAGGTTTTCTTGGAAGAATGAAAAACTCGGTATTTCATGGTCGGATATCATTGAAAGACACAGAGGTTTCACTCACTGAACCAAACGAAACTCTGCAACAGCTCAACTGATTTTATTTAAAAAATTGTCAGGTGTTCATCGGCACGGACACGGGGCGCGTGGCTCCGCACATGTTCTACCAGGCGTGCCGCGTGTCGGGCAAGAACTCCACGCCGTGCAAGGAGCGCAAGGACGACGGCACCGTCGTCATCGAGATCGACCTGGAGCCCGGCAAGAACTGGCAGGTCACCTGCGACTGTGTGGGAATACTCAAGGTTTGTTTTGTCAATGTCAGCGTTTTGGTGCGCATCACGCCTTTAAAGAGTCATTCCGTTTCCAAGTTCTTCTAGCTCTCTGGCTTTTTGCGCTTGTAAATATCATTATAGATACTCCTGGGATCACATTAAGCTGTGATCGCATAGTTCACCTTCAGAAGAAACCCGCACTCATTTCCGACTTTAACGAACCACTATGTGAAGTCAGACCAAATAGTCCCTGACCTAAGACACTGGTTTGTTCACTGCGCATACTATTCAGTAAGTCATATCGTGTGAATGCTGAGTATGTATTTACTTCCTTTGGCTTACGCATTCAACTAAAATATAATATAGCGGAATAATATATATGGTAATATTATACCTATTCGAACATTCCAATATTAATGTTACGTGCCAACTGATCTATTTGAGATTCTAAATGGTGCCCACGATCCAAGTAAATAAAATATAATTGTATGTTGCTCAATCAACAAATCTTGAGCCAATTTTGATGGCGATGACTGTCTCCTTAAAGAGTTTGGAACGTAGATTATGTTTAACTCTGTAAAGATCTCTATCAGATGCTATGATTAAACCTTAATTTGTTATCATTATGCATGAAACAATACAAATATCTCAAACTCAAAAATTATTTAAATGCACGTACATATAGAAGAGTTATTCATGATAAGTTGAAAATTAAAATACACTAACATAACATTTGGATCTATTTAGCTCCTTCTAATTTTGACATCCTGTTTCGATTTTTTTATAACATTTATGATTATCGATTCCAGTACACATGCTAAGTAAAATATATGATCGATAGATGCCTTTATTAATCACTTGACTGGTAACATGTATATTGTATAGTATTGGCACATTGACCCCAGATAAGAAGCCGGGGCAGACCGGCCGGTCAAAGGGCGGGTCTAAAATAGCCCCCTAGATAAACACGTGCTGCAATCGGACCCAATTGTGCGCGATTTGTTGTCTTCCATGTCCGAATTATGTAATACTACATTATGATGTTACATCATTTTGCATGTGTTTAATGTTTTATCATATCAGTTAATCTTGTTATCAATTCAGCATGTTCACGTTGCTGATATTCAAATGCAGGCGTTTGTAGAATAATGAAACGCATCTATAGATATTGATCGCGGCACCAACATCGTCTTAAATAGTAAAATCAAGTTTTGTTAGGCACAATTTGATTCAGCACTAATTTGTTACTTCGGCTATGCGCACTTTCTTTTACTTCAGGACTCGCGTTAAATAATATTAGTAGTTCACGGAATAAGTAATTGCTTAAACTAAGAACAAGGCGTTCAGTATTCTTTTATAACACTTAACCTTACATGGAACACTCGCTAGAATCAAGTCCTTTGTTGCTACTTTTACGTTGTTACCACCATCAATAGGAAGCGAGGTTTAGTTTGTAAATATTTACACAGTCTCGTTGGGAAAACAAATACTGTGCAGAAAAGTACATTTTCGTTCTGTTCTTATTGCTGTTGCTGAACCAAGATTTACCAAATAGTTCCTGGCACGCTCATGCAATTTGTGTAACCAACTTCCCGCTGCGTTATTTTCTAATAGTTTCACCAATGCTCTATTTTTTGCAAATTACCCGCCAAAAATGTGTGGATGGGTGCAGATACCACTGCAGGTCTATTTGATGTAAATCTTGGCGGCGTAGATGAACCCTTTCACAAGGAACGTGATTGTATTGCAGGAGCGCAACGTAGACGTGGAGCACCGGTTCGGCGAGACGCTGGGCGGCGCGGCGCACGCGGCGCGCGGCAAAAAGAAGTCCACCCGCTGTCGCATGGTGTTCCGCACGGAGATACTGGACGCGGCCGGACAACCGGAAACGCTGCAGGTCTGCTCCACGCAGATCATCTGCAGTGAGTATATGAGTACACGGACACCATCCTCATCAACATCATCACTAACACACGGATACCATCCTCATCAACATCATCACTAACAGCGGACGTCCTCTGCATTTATATGGACTTCCTGACACCACGGTTTCGAGCCACCAGTATCCACCGGCATCCTGATGCAACCCTTTATGATCTCTTTTCGGTGCGGGGTCGCCATTCTAGCACCCGACGTCCCCAACATATATCGACTCTTCACTTCGCGATTTGTTAAGTTATGTCGGTGACTTTCGGTTCTTCTGTGTGTGTGTTCATTTCTGATTCAATCATGCAGAGAAATTCCGAGCGAGCATAGCTCTCCATCGTCCGCTGAGGGACACTGAGCCTTCTTATGAGCCCAATCGTTATCAACCATGTCTTGGATCCCTTAGTCATCTCTGGCAACACGCGCTATTCGAAAACTTTCGTCTTCAGGCACTGAGAAATATTAGACATAAAGATGTTGCGAAAATAATTTGCTTTTAAATGAGTTTAGATAAGTAGCTACCGTATATAAGTCGTTGCCTGTACCACAATGTCTAAAGACGAAAGTCTGACCAGTGCTATCTACCAGTCACAACTTCTATACCGAACCGTAGACTAACGTCGAAGCCAATCCACCAACTTCAAGTCGCGCAACTATATGAAGAGAACTTGGAATCTCTGTAAGTGATGAAATTCAGAATAAAGTGATTTGCCAAAGAACTAACGTGGCAAGAACATAGTTTTGAATTTTTGTAAATAATGCACTAAAAGTTTTCCTTTCACGTATAAATGATTGCCAATGAGCCGATTGTCTAAATAGTTTGTTGCACATCGCCAGCTCAACCGCCCGGCGTGCCCGAGGTGTGCCGCAAGTCGCTGGTGTCGTGTCCGGCCAGCGGCGGCCTGGAGCTGTACCTGTTGGGCAAGAACTTCCTCAAGGAGACGCGCGTGGTGTTCCGCCTGCAGCAGGACGGCGCCAAGTGGGAGGAGGAGGTCGTGCCCGACAAGGAGTTCTTACAACAAGTGAGCATTTATCTAGTGTTTGCCTTGTGAACAAAGCAAAAATGCACTCCCTTAGTGCCTACCCTGTAGGCCATACGAACCTGGTAGTTCCATACGAACCTGTATTGGGTAAAGAAATTTTCCATTTTGTTTTAATTTTTACTTGTTGTTGTTAAAAACCTTAGGCACATTTCTGGCCACATAGGAATTAGGGCTTGTAAGTAAGTTGTACAAAAAAAGAGACATTTACGAGTTTCACTCGTGTGAAGAGCGTTCCGTAATGTAACGTGCGTGAGTGATTTACTTTTGCTTTCGTGGACTTTTTCAAATTTCTGTAGTTTTTCAAAGGGGGTGACCCCCCCTTTGAAAAATATTTATTAGATTTTTTTAAATAACACATAAAATATATTTGAAATCCTTTCAAAAATCCCTTTCATTTGATATGCACGATTTAGTTTGCAAAAATTAATTTTTAATTTTTCATAACAAAACAGATCGCCCAGATATTTTCAGTGACCCACAACAAGCCCTTTCATTTGATATGTCAAGAGATATATTTAAAAAATAAATCCGCGCACAGCTCACCTAGACACTTGTAGTAAGCGATGTGTGTACCACAGACGCACCTGGTGTGCTGCGTGCCGCCGTACCAGCGCGCGGACATCGCGGAGACGGTGTGCGTGCAGCTGTTCGTGCGCTCGGGCGGCAAGGCGTCCGAGCCGCACGCCTTCTACTACACGCCCGCGCCGCCCGCGCCCGCGCCGCTGCACTGCACGCCGCACCCGGCGCACGCGCACGCGCCGCACGCAGGTACGCACGCACGCACGCACCCGCGCACCCGCGCCCACACACGTCTTGTTCATATTCTATTGCGCCCACTGGCCTCTGTGTGTACGTTTTTCGGTTAAATTAATTCCGGGAAGAGCTCAAATTACCAAATTAATTTATTTCTAGTTTTATTTGTCCACTGATGTACATTTCGATATTGTAGATTGTCTACTATGCCGTCCAAAGGGCAAAACATTTTCTTTTTTGTTATTTACCAAGAACAATTAGGCACTATCATGTCATTGATTTTTTTAGTAAAAAATGTTTGGGCAATAGAAACAATTATACTTATTATATTTTATAAAATCGTATTTCTTTTTTCAAAATTGTAAAAGTCGTATAGTTTTGACTTTTAAGATATATTTTAAGATAACGTAACGTCATTTTGCCAAATGATAGGGTCTCTAAGGCCGGAATCTGATTGCTAACTTTCCATACGTATTGTCTTAGTATAACATATATAAATACAACGATTCTTTTACTTAATTTACGAAAATTTTGTAAAATAACTTACTTATGCCAAGAACGTGTTTGTAAAGAATTAATTTGTCCAAATATAAATACTTGATTATATTCAGAGGAATTCGTAATTTGTCATTCGTATACATGGTTATTTACATTACATCCCCGACCTTGATACGTTTATCACAAAGTCAATAGAATATGAATAAAACATAATATGCGCGAACATTTTGTGCAATAATACAGAAAATATATAAATGTTACGTAATGTTTGCATGAAGAAATACTAACGTAATGTAATGTATTATGTAATGTCCACTCCCTAGCCCGTATTACACTGGTCTGGCTAGACATGTATAAAAGCTTAAGTTAAGTGGGTTCATGTATTTGTGCGCGATATTAGAGGTTATACTTCTTTTTAGTGGTTTATATAAAACAAAATGGCTGCCTATAGCATGGCTTTTTGCTAAATAAAACTCAAATACATAATATACAGCAGGTCCCGTAATTAATGGACGAAAACGCAAGTGGCAGTTATATCACCTAATTATCTAAAACTAATGTAATTAATTTTGAAAAAATGCGTAGGGTAACCAAGCTAGTAGTTGCTGCAATAAAAAATAAAAAAATCAGATTATTGTAAATATTGCGAATTGAGTTACCAATTTATTTATGAGATACTATTTTTATAGATTTTGTTATTATGAAGAAGTTTGTCTGTTTTGTAGAAGCTTTGAGTGCTATATTTAATTTATTTAATATAAGAAGACCCGACTTAAAAAAAATGTATGAAACCGAAAATTTTAAAAACATTTACTTATGAAGGTTTGTAAATTGGTATAAAACTTGTATCTACTCCTTGTAATTACAAATTTACTGGTAAAAATGTATGATATGCAATGGTGCTGAGTTTTCAATATACTCGTAGGAAGGAAAATTAAAAGTAAAAGTGTGAAAATATAAAAATCGATTAATATATTTATTTAGTTTTAGTTAATTAGTTGGTGTATCTCCCACTTGCATTTTATCTATTAATTACGGGACATAAATGGCTAAACATACTGTCCAGCTGAAATAAATGAAACCTGGTAGTACCTGGTATATTTTTGTCACAAATCATTGTAGAGGGGACCAACGGAAAAGGGGATTTTTGGAAATTTCAAAACGAGTGACTTTAGTTATTAAAACTCAATCAAGCTTTTTTAAAAATGTTTGTCTATCTGTATATCGATCTGTGTCATATGTCTGTCTAATCTTTGAAACGATTGGACCGATTCAAATGGAACTTTCACTGTAAGATAGAGGAAGTTATTGAGCAACATATAGACTACTTTTATCCAGAAGAAATCTATGGTTTCCGCTGTATTTGTGAAAAACTGAATTTCACGCTGACAATGTCACGGGTGTAGTAAGACATAAAGATAAAATGCACGGAAAAAGTGTACAACAAACTTATTCGTATAGCTTGTCAAGTTGATGACACTCCCATGATACGCGAGCGTCGGGGGGAACGGACTGCGCGGGTATGAAGTCGTGCGAGCGGGGCATCGCTACCCCCCTCCCGGCCAGCGCGGGCCATCGGGAGTGTTACGAACGAATTTGCCAAGCTATAGCTTTATGAATGGAAACGATGCAATTGAAATATTAAAATTGTTGAAAATTCCGTTCCAACAATTAAACATCCGTCCGTACAATTTCGTCGTACGACACGTTTTATGTTTTTCAATTAGCAACTTTAAAATTTAAAAGACCGTTTAGATATACATGATGTTATTTTTCAATTAATTAAAACTAAAATTATGGTATGGTAATAAAACATACCGAGTAAATTATAAAAAAAATAAAGGCCGTTTTTAATTTAATTCAAATGTAACAAATAAATAATTACAATAATGAAATGTTAATTATAATAATTAATTTAATTACACTTTAATTAAAAATAATTAACATTTAATTAGTTTAATTTAATTCAGTATTAATTAATTATTTATTTAAAAAATCACACCAACTTTAATGCCATGAAGAAGTATAAACTTTAAATATAATCGTCAAAATAATTATATACATTATTTATAAATTTGTGTGTCCTCGACAACTAACATTATTATTATTTAGTTACCTACTCGTATAGAATGTTGCTTGAAACACTGATAATAATTAAGAACAACCAAACAATTGCTATATCATTTATAAGTTGTTTGCTTTACATAATAACATAGTTATTAAATAGCTTTAAATGACGTTGCTTTAATATCTCACATTAAATTGAATTATGTTATTAATGATTCGACTTTTTACTTTAAATATAGCCAATATTTAGAATTTTTATTATTCAATGATAAAAAGATGACTAAAACATTTTTTCCAAAATAAAACAAAATAAACAAAAATGTAAGATTTACTGTGAGAAAGAATATACCAACATTAGTGTACACGAATAGTATTCATAGTTAATCACGTCATCATATCACGAATCACATTTGTGTATTTTTTCTGTTGATATATTTGTGTAAAAAATAAACTGAGCCTTGAGTGAAAGATATGACAAACGTTACACTTGGCCGTTCCTACTAAAAACCATTTTCTTTTTTTAATACTTATATTTATTTTCATGCATTTTTTGAAAATCAAAATAAAAATATAGTAAATATAATAGTCAATCAAATTATATGTCGGAAATGTTATTGGTTATGAAATATTTTTGTTATTTTTTTATTGAACCGTGAGTTAAACTTGTAAAACATAAATTGCACTCGAGGCTCAGGTTCGTGATTCAATGTGACGTTGAAATCATCAAACTAATCCGTCGAATACGTTTTGTGACATCAAATCAGACATTTAATTTGACATCACATTATGTTATAAAACGATATGTTTGTTATAAATAGATTGTCTGGAAACACTTTAAACTTTAAAATTTAAAAAGCAATTTAAAATTGTGATATCAACGTCATTGCAAATTTGTCATCGCAGGGTGGTTTTGGAAAATAATACTTAAATTAATTTTAATATTGTTAAAGATGCAAATATAATTTTTCCAGAACCGCCCGTCAGCTTAATAACGCGTTTCCATTTGCTTGAGTAGCATGCGGATAATGTTGTGACTGTACTTTAATGAATTGTTATTTTTTATAAAACTTTATTGTATAGTTGATAGTAAGTTTGGAAGAAATGACTGATGCGTATATGCGACAATTTCTTTCCCCTCTGTTCAAGCTAGGTCTGTCTAGGTCTAGCGAGCTCGGTCTCGGCTGCAGCAACGCCGCAGCACTGCAACCGCGTCTATGGTACTGCCACACGACATCCAACACACATACTCACATCAAGCACACAAGTGTGAACACACACGCAAACGCGTGCACACCTAAACAGAAAAAAAGCGTGCATGCACGCTCCCACACCTACACAATAAAATTGTTTCAATCTAATTTGTAAAGAATGACAGTACTACAATCTAAACTTAAAAAATAATTATAAACTAAGCGCTAACTCGATGTGACATTCTAATCACTACTTAAATTAATTGTGTGACAAAAATGTCCGACAGTGCAGTCTAAAAAAATATCATATCTATGTTTCTTTTTCCTAAAGTACAATTTCATTTTAAAAACAATTACTCAAACCAAAAAGAACTGTTAATAAAATGAAGTAGGTAAATAAGTCTAATATTTCTAAACAAATTCAATAGGGATGATGACCGTTTTTTAAATTGTATATAAATTATCACCATATCTGCGATTACTTTTGGAACTACAGGGATTTAAAGGGTCAGATTTACGACACTGCCACGGATCACTGAAAAACTCCCAATACAAAATGGCACTTATTAATGACGTCGTTGATTCGCTGATCGTTAGATTTGTATGGGCGTTCAAACAAAATTACAAATTGTTTATGTTTATAGTTAATTTATTGAAAAATGTCACATTTAATGTAAGAAAGCCAAAAATGTATGAATTTTCATCTAATTAAGTTATAATAGATTTTGAAGTTTTACAATCTTATTTATTTTGCAAACATCCAGTCAGTCTTCGTTTTTTACATAATATTAATTAGTTAATATTTACCCGAATGTCTCATAAAAATCAATATATTCAAGCCTAGTCATCATCCCCATTGAAATAGTAAAACAATGCTTGAATTAAAAAACGTTATTAATAAACGTAATGAACACACACTATAAACAACACATACAATTGCTACAATGTATATAGCTTATACATGTTATTGCACTTATACTTTTACACATTTTACGGCAATTCAGTTACACTGTCAGCTATTTATTTGGTTCCAATACGTTTGTCTTGATTCCCATTACAACTTTCTGCAGTTACCTACTGACGGACCGACATTTCAACAACAATATTTTGTTTTCAGCAAAAAGAAGATTCTAGATTTTGTTCCGTTCAACTGTTATTTTTGGAAGTGTTTATAAATTATAGATTATAGAGAAAAGAAAAAATATTTCAAGAACCCCAACCCATTGACGACATCAATACAACATGGCCCTGTTCCATAATTTAGTCAAACAGTTATTTAAAGAAATGCGCGCTTATCTTGGCATTTACAATATCCAATAAACGAACAACTTTTAAGTGCTTTTTCTTTTATACTGTTTCCCCATTATATAATATTTTTAAACCTTACAGTTATGTAAATTTAAACTTTGTGGGACAGGACCCAGAAGAAATCAAGCTTTCAAGATTAGTTAAAATTTAAGTATTTTTAGTGCCAACATAATCTTATATACACCAAAATTACACTAAACACGTGAACACTAAACATTATCTATAAATTATAAATGCAAGGCATTTTGGACTTTACGCCACTAAACATAGTACTTACGATTCAATAACACGCCCTAGGTTCACACTCCCCATACTGTAGCTAGTTGCCTACCGTGCCAAAAATCATAAAACGTAACTCCTACGTCCATTTCAATTGACCAAAACTAAACGGGATTATATGCTAACACATGTTCATTACCTACCTCATATATTGCATGCGTGTATCAAAAACTACTAAATAATACCAAAAGATTGACAACAGTCTTTGCAAGAACACATAAAAGAATACTTCTTATAATATGCCATGAAATGTGCCCTAGTGCACGCTCTGCTCGCTACCCTAGTTTCAACAAGCTACTGCTACTGAAGAACTACTGGCATCATGCGATTGCAAACTGATCTTTGATACAAATACGATAAACAATCCGATAAAGTAGGTACTACCGAAACTGAAATGAGATGAGACCTGACAAAAAATCACCAAACATAATTTTACAATGATGTTTGGCGTAGGTACTCTACCTGTAGATGTGAAATGTAAATTCCCAACACATGTTTGACTAAGATGTAAAATAATTTAAAAATAATCAAACTACTTATGAGTTATCAACGACTTCTACTAATTCTGTATTTGATCTTACAGTTTATGAAAAAAAAAAATGACTAGTTAGTTGTATGCAATTAAGTGCTTCTGGTAATTAATATGAAAATTATACGAGTATATAAGGATGGGCAAAAAAATAATTTCCATTATTTTATCGGTAGTCGATATCTCTTAGTAGACCATCGAACAATTTCAGAACTTGCGTTAATTGTCAAGCTGGCATTTTGCACTAAAAAAATCTTTGGTAATTTTTGTTTGATTCATTCAATTTATGAATTACAAGTTGTTAAAAATGGGAGACAACAAAGAAAATTTAGGATATTTTACAGTTTTTCTTCATAAAGGCAAAAATGCAAGCCAGGAAGCTAAAAGCTGAATGCTGTTCTTAGTCCAGATACTAAGCTAATTACGTGCAATTTGGATTTTGAATAAAACTGGATTCTAGAAGGAACTTGAAGTTTAGGTGCCACTCCATTTTCAACAGCTCTTAAATCAACCGAATGGACCAAATGAAAAAACAAAACAAAAGATTTTATAAAGAAATGTCCCCTTAAAAAACGATCAAAAATCTCAAATTGTTTGATCAACAATTTACGAGATGTCGATCACTAATCATCTACCCAATAAGTAATGGATTTGTTTTTACCAACTCAAATACTTATAGGTTTTTCTGTCCAATTGTAGACTAGATTATTTGTATCGATTGAAATGGATATAGTAGTCGGGCACGCAGCTAGGTGGTTTTAGTGTGGGAGGCGGATGCTAGTAACGTGCCGTGTGCGCAGGTGAGGAGCGGCCACTGCCCATGTGCTGGGGCGTGGGCGGCATGGGCGCGCTCATGCCGCCGCCGCAGACGCCCACAAGGCGCTCCTCTATCATTGTTCCTGACCCTCACTCGCCGCTTGGACTCAAAAGTGAGGTTAGTACATTGTGAAAAATTATTTATGAGCTTCACCTCAAATCTCGGTCATATAAATTAAAAATGTGACATCACATCTTCTATTTCATTAAACCATTTTTTTTAATTTGATTTGACAATATCATTTGATTGTGTGAATCTAAACATATTGTTATTGAAGTTGAAGTACCCTATTTATCACACTTTCTAATATTAGTCGTTCATAATTATTTTTGTTTATTCCTTGAAATTATAACCAGTCATAGTAATTAAGTCATAATAATTAAGGACCATGCCATGGTTATCTTTTAATTATAAATAGAGCAATCCAGGTGTTACAAATGGTGTTGAACCACTAATAAAGCTAAAGTTTATAACGTTCATTATTAAGTCATAAAATAATATTTTATTGACGTCATTTAATTAACTTTATATAATATGTAATACAATTTTTTCATATTCTTTTCTTTTTTCATCATCAATATTATCAAATTCGTTTTGTATACTGTGTACTTTCAAAAGCAAACTATTAGTACTTCTACTATAAAAAGGTCTTTCACCGATTGATCTGCATTTTAAGCTCCTAAGATATAATACTGAAATATGAATTATTGAATAATTTAATCATTATAAATTAATTTACACTTCCAAAATCATTTTTATAGAGTGACCAAATATACGTGGGTATATTTAGTTGAAATGAATGGTCGATATGTGACGTCTGCTCGGTGTCTGGTAGGTCGCGGACGAGTCGAGCCAGCACTCGCTGCTGGAGGGCGCGGATGGCGAGGACAAGCCGCTGCCGGACGAGCTGCGCATCATGGACCTGCGCCTCAAGTCGGAGGTCATCTCCCGCGACGCGCAGCAGGTCTCGAACGCACATTTCTACTGATATACACCGTAGTGTTGGCCTTATTCATTTTCAATCAATATCCGACAAAAGTAATAATTATAAATTATAAATACTTAGAGTCTTGGACAGTTTGCTAAGCTTGATTTTAAGAACACAGCGTGCACGAACAAATTAAATATGCATTATCAAGTATAATTTTCGTAGAACATTTTAAAAATTAATTGGTTTTATAATCGAAATTTGAACGCTCACATTGTCCGGCCCCGCGCACCTCTGTCCGGTCGCCGCTAACGTGTGTCCCTGCGCAGGTGGCGCTGGGCTACGACATGAAGCTGTCACCGGGCGCGCCCGCGCCGCCCGAGCAGCCTTCGTCGCTCGTCTCCTTCACGCAGACGCTGCAAGCCATCCAGAACCAGGTGCAGACCGACAAGATGGTGGAGTCCGTCACCGCCGCCATCTTCAACACCGACCCCGCCACGCAGATGTACGTGGACCAGCCCATCCTCACGCCTATGGACTCCATGCGCCAGCTCATGTCGAGCAAGGCCGCCATGGACACCGACATGAAGGCGCTGGGGCCCGAGCTGATGATGGCGGACGGGCTGCGCGCGCCCGAGCCCGCGCTGCTGGGCTACGAGGCGGGCGCGGGCGGGCGCGACGACGGCTTCAACCCCTTCGGCGCCATGACCAAGATGGAGGCGTCGCACATCAAGCAGCGGCTGGCGCGGCAGAGCGCGCACATGGAGGCGCTGGTGGAGGACGCCATGAAGGCCACGGCCGCCATGCTGCCCGCCGACGCCGCCAAACTGGACGAGCTGGTCAACTCGCGCGTGGACGACCACCTGTCGGGCGCGTCGGGCTCGCCGGCCGCCGCGCCGCTGCCTGACATGCTGCTGAGCCCGACGGCGACGGGCCCGTGCCTGGTGATGCCGCCGGCCGGCGCGCCGGACGAGCTCATGATGATGCCCGACATGCCGTCGTCCGTCAAGACGCCGCCGGCCGCCGTCAAGTCCATGATCCTGAACGCGGCGGCCGAGATCCTGACGTCGGACTCGACCATGAACGCACTGGTCACGTCGGCCATCAACACGGCCAACATCCTCAGCACCGAGAGCGACGCGTCGCCGCCCGCCGAGCCGGCCGCCGAGGCGCCGCTGTCCGCCATGTCGCAGGCCGTGTCGCAGGCCGTCACGCAAGCCGTGTCGCAGGCCGTGTCGCACGCCGTGTCGCAGGCCGTGTCGCAGGAGATGACTGCGCCCGTGCAGGGGCTCACGGCTATGAGCGACCAGGACCTGCTCTCCTACATCAACCCCAGCACCTTCGACCAGGGTGAGTGCGCTTTGGACTACTACTACTAGAGCGAGCCGTACGAGCGTCTGATGTTCGTACGCGTACCCTGCGTCAGCGCGGCGACAGTCTATACCTGTGATTTACGTTTTAGTAATATTATTAGTTTGACGAGGGTCGATTTGATCGAGCTCGCTTTCATTTTGATACACTGTTTGTTTAATTTAAATAACTACTATAAGTATTCTAACGGTCTTGCATCTTTTCCAGTGTGAGGGGCGGAGTACTGATGCATTTCTAGCGAGTACCGGGCTCAAAGCAGTTTTCTGTGTAACTAATAGATGTCACTAGCGTAGTGTAGAGGAGACACGGGAGCTGGGGCGGGCCGTGGATCAAAAGCTAAACATATCTTACAGATCGCTTATGAAATAAACTGTAATTTTGCTATTATTATAATAGCAACATTAAACATTGCAATTATAAGTAGGTACGCTCGAACGTATTTTAACGACTCAGAGCAACCTCCGCCCCGGCTTCCATGTGACTAGTTCTTAAGTCAATATAATCTCTATGTGTGAGCGCATGTGTTAGTATTCATGTTGCGGTGCCCACACACGGGCGGCGAAGCCGTTGTAAGTGGTAGAGACATGGACTAGCTTTGGATAGACCCAAATCTCTAAACTGATACAATGAAATTTATACCTACACACTTGAAAACTTAATTGAACACATTATTTTTTTCTCGAAGTCGGCTAAAAAGCAGTAGTATTATCTTTTAACATTAGGATAAGTGGGTTATTAGGTAAGTAGTATCCTCTGACGAATTCACTTTAGAGATTTGTTCAATGTCAAAGTGTTAAGCTTATTACCGCGTTCACCTTGCGTTCGATGGGTAAATCCAAATTGTCGGTCTTAATCCTACTAATTGCTAGCAATTGCACGTGGACGCACTAAACGCAATGTGGACGTGTTAGTACAAGCACTGAGTACGAGTAGTTAGGAGAATATTATTACTCGTACCTATATGTTTAAAAGTTCTTAGTCTAAGAAACAACCTCGAAAATTTTATCATTCGCCGGGCACCCGTAGCATTCCGTGGGGATGACTGGGTCAATTAATACATATGACAGTATTACAGGGCAAATGATTAAAGGAATTTATACGGCGTACGCTGCAAACCACCAACGGATATATTCGAATACTCTATACATAGCCCTCGACACAAAACCTGCTTTAGAAACTGCCACTACATAGCATAGCATTGTTGTTCTAGTAACAGTTTGTATTTCATTAAGGTGAAAAAATATATAAACAAAACATTATTAATTTATTATCACTGCTAATTTTGGAAAGTTTCAAGAGTTTTTTTACTACATATTAATTTTCTTGTCCAACTTTCTACCTACCATGGTTATTAATTTACTAAAACAAGCGAATAACCATGACTGATCACTGAGTAAACTCGCTTGTACTACAAGACATACAACGCTATTACTTCAATGTGCCGCCAAAGAACCTGAGATATGGTTAAGCTTAATTTCACCACCCATTTCAAAATCCCTTTACACCGAAATAAATTGATGAAAGCAATGCACGACAAAAGTGTATATGAAAACGAAAGTGTAAATGAAAAAATATACGATATTTTAATGATTTTCTTAAAATTTAAAGTTTTGTGTCGTGGTCTCTCGGACTAATATACCTAAGAACATTTTACATAATTGCATTTCTTGTTAATAATTTAATGTTACTTACGAGACCGTTGCTTGTAAATAGTAAATGATGACATTTACTATTTTGTTTTATATATATAGTTTTAATTCTTTACTTTTACTGCTTACTAGAGAGGTCCATTGGTGCTTTGTATAAACGTAGTAGAGTCCAAAAAAAGATTATTGTATGTATTTTTGTATGTTTTAAACTTTAAAACTGTAAATGTTGAGATGTGAATGATTGTTTTCGGTTTAATTTTCGAATTATCATGTAAATAGTGCATAACTTTGTATATAAGTTATTATGTTAAGGTGATGTATGGCGGCCATCTTGAAAATCCTTTCCATACTATTCTTACTTTTATTTTTACAAGGTAACTTATATTTTATAACGTAAATACGAACATGAAAATCGACAATGTTTTATTAATTTGCGTTGTATAATACCTACATAATAAACTGCCACTAAATTATAGTATACAAATGTAAAGTGATTTTTAAGATCTTCGTAGCATCGCCAATGTATTAAATGGTTATGGTGACATGCGCCTGTTGTCCACGCATATCGCGTCATTAAATTATAATTAATTAATTATCAATTAATTAAAATTATATCCTTTTTGTAATTGTCTTTAAATTAAACTCTAATTAATTAATTAAATTTGAAAAAAAATGTTTAATTAATTCAAATTTAATATAGTATAAAATAAAAAATGTAGTTGTAATAAGTGTGTTTGTGCAGACAACAGGCTATATGAATGTTAGTCCTAGTATCCACTGAATAATAGATTTTATATCATCTGAATGACTTTATGTAGCGAAAAAAATATTATAATAACAATGGACATAGACAATAGAAACCTAAGTTGAATTTCTTTTTTCAACCGAAGTATTTAAAGATAAACAAGTTTAACAAAAGTATTTTAATAAAATGGGCAAGACATATAGAAGCATGCATGCACAAAGTCGTGATCGATGTTATAGAATACTTACAGTGTACAAGTATATACATAATATAACAGTGGGTAGTAAGACTAAAGTTATGATTTTAACATTAGATAATGTTTATTCGTGAGACCAAGGCGACATTACATGGCGGTACATTTTTTGATAAATTTATAGATATATATAAATAATATATAGCATCACAAATTAGACAATCCAGATTCAGAACTTAATTTATTAAATTCAGAAATTAATCTAGAAATTAAACAAATTTTATTTTGACTTTTTGTCAAATATGTAGTTAATTGATAAAAATTCAAAATAAAAAAAATACTTGAAGTTAATTTCTCTTTTAATTATTCATGCAAAAATATTATCTGAATTGTAATTGAAAATGTTGCATACTATCAGTTCACCTGAAATTACCTAAAACAATAAAAAAACTGAATTCAGTAAGCTGAACACACGCACACAAACATTAATTTATAACGCTATGTAATGTACCCTCAGCCTAAGGACTACAGCACTGATGTAATAGAGCAAAGATTATATATTATTATTAATTATAAGTAATTAGCTATTAATAAACTAGTTTAAATATTAAGATGTTAATTCTTTTTTTATTTAAATACAATCGAATGCTACATATTTAGTGTGCCATTTACTGTGTGTAACTTTAGTGTTTAACTATATAAGCGTAGCCTCCAATTCGATGTTATCAAATATCATAATATTTATAATTAATTGGATCAGTTCTGCCTGATGCAAACACCTTTTCTATAAAATAGTATGAAGATCCGTCATAAAAGTATTTAAAAATGCTTAATATATTTGAAATTATATTATCACCAACAACAAATTTAAAATAAATACAATTTAAAAACTAAATTTGGAAATCTCTGGAAAAATATTTTTTTAAAGTTTCCTTTACATGCAAATCGTACTTACAATCTAATACTTACTCCTTTATGTTATCACGCATCTTTAACTATTACAATCACAATACCTAAGAAAGATTTAATGACGAAATATTTAAAAATATAAATATTTTATTTTATGACGAACCTTTAGCTATTACTAAGTAAGCTCAAACCGACGACATGAGCTTTCTTGTACTTCAGATTTCAAAGTTTGGTAAGAAAAGAAACGATATCCAAATAAAAAATTCTGATGTATTAGGTATTATATTATAGGTTACAATTTCTTTAAATTCTATTATTTAGTACCTATTCGGTTTTATAATATCAACAGAATCAAACAAACTAAACTAAGCACGAAACTCATGTCAATGTAATTGAGACACTTTTTAAGACTTATTTTTTTTAAATCATCCCTTCCATTTTGTACTATACTGGGACCATTCAAACGATATAACACGGTATACATACAATATATACAAATATACAGTTATAAATTATATACAAACGTATAAAATACAACATTTACAACAGATTTAAGGAAAAAATACTTTATATACAATTTTCATACAGTTTTCCTATACAACAAATTTACCTACAAACATAAGTCCAATAGATAAGTGGCAACCGTTGAATCTCTTCAATCGGGTCTATTCCATATACAAATTACACAAATTAATATTTTATATCTAAATATATACATTATTTATAAATCAATTAGGTATGAATGAATTTTTATATTTATACGTCAATTCACTGTTAAAAATTAAAGTTTTAAAACTCAATAATATTAATTATTATTATTCATAGGCTATGCTTTCTACTCAAAATATTTATTACTTGTTGTTTCGTTCCAGGTTGACTTGTTCAAATAAAATTTAAATATAATTGATTACTATTACCTAACATATGTTATGTAAAGTCAAAGAATATCTGGAACGAAACGACAAATAATAAATATTTTGAATTATATACCTATGAATAATACTATATATTTGAGTGAAAAATACCAAATATATTGTTGTTCAAAATTCAAATATTGAAATCTTTTTTCAACAACCTTCCAAAAAACTGTTACTATTTTAATACATAATATTTAGATCTACTTTATAGTGTAAAGTCAATATAAAACTCATTCAAGATTTTGACAACATTGATTAAAGTATTCGAAACATTGATTCGATTCGGTCGACGGGAGGGGAAGGACTGTGCGGGTATGAAGTCGTGCGCGCGGGGCAGACCGCAGAGGAAAGGACTGCTTGGGTATGAAGCGGCGCGCGGGGCATCGCTACCTCCCTTCCGTTTCCCGCGAACCATCGGGAATGTTACAAACGAATTTGCCAAGCTATAGGTTTGATTATTTGGCATGTTTTGTTAAAAGAAAGATTCGCCTTACTTTTAGTACTTACTAAGTACCTTGAGAAATTTTAACTTTCAATATTTCGTTTTGCACAAATTATAATAAGTAATATCCATTTAAATATAAAAAAGTTGCGAAAAACAACGAATAAATACGTGTATTGTATTGTTAATAGTTTATTAAATATGATACCTAGATAGTTGTTGGAATTGAATCTATTGAGTTTTTTTTATTAAATATTGCATCGTATTTTATGATAATGTTTTTTTTGTTATATAATATGTATAGAACGTCCAAATTCCACGAGGCCAAAGCGAGCCGATTTTATATAAAATATATGTATTTAAAGCCAAAATTAGAACATCACACACTTACACAATATATACAAAAATCGTAACATAACTTGAGACAGCCCCGTAATATACTTTTAATATTATAATTTATGACGTCACACTTCAGTTTAGTTTAAAAAATAATTCAGTTGACGTCCCGAGATGACTTATTACGAATCGCTTTGTATTGTCTGTGAATGAACTGCCTCGTTGCTAGTTGGTCCAATGGTTAGCCTATCTGTCTTCGGATCTAAATGACCTGAGTTTGACTTCTGGGTCGGGCTATGAAATACTAAACTTTTTTTCAAAAGTTCAATTAAATTCAAGTCAGAATTTTCAGTGC
This sequence comes from Bicyclus anynana, assembly GCF_947172395.1. Lineage (NCBI taxonomy): Eukaryota > Metazoa > Arthropoda > Insecta > Lepidoptera > Nymphalidae > Bicyclus > Bicyclus anynana. The sequence continues at coordinate 18,206,715 of NC_069085.1, forward strand.
AGATTCTCAGCTGCTGTTATCCAGTTGGTGGTTACGGCTCCGTGCCTCAGAGAGCACGTGAAGCCTTATTTATCATTAACATCTTATCTTGATGATCATTAAAATGAGCAAAAATCACCTTCCTGGGCCAGCAAATACAAAAATCAGTGCTGCATCTTTTTTTATTGAAAATATGCGGTAAAATGCTGAGTTGGGGACTTTTTCTAGGTTATGCCACATATTACAGGGAATTCTTTAGTGCTCCACTGTTTGAGTGGACAGTTAAGCCATAATATAATTTAGATTTTATGTGATATGTGGCATTACTTAAAAATAAAAATCTTTCTTTCTTTTCTTTTTTTCTTCATACGTATTTGAGCAGCGTTATGGGCGTTAAGCTCCATATCCAGCCGGTAAATAAGGCTGAATAATGATAATTGTCTGTGACTTAGACACTTTTCTATGCATAAGTCGTTCATCAGTGCCAGCTTAAGATAACTTGATATTGTATCCAAGGCCGTAAAATAAATTTTAAAAAAAAAAACTTGATGCTCGAAGCAATTATTAAATTATTTCTTTGTAAGTCACTTTTATAATGAGGGGCACAATTAAGCCCTCATCCTTAAGTAAGTTACAAAAAAATAATGAAAAAAAAAGTTATAAGTAATTTAAAACGCCCAGATTTATCGTGTGCTTGTTTTTCATTTCACGAGCGACTTTGGTGCCTCTGTAGACGAGACGCCCTAGGCAATTGCTTAAATAGCTTAAAGGCTTACGAGTATCTAAGTCTGAGCTTCACAGACACCACAGGCTGTAATGCGAGGTAAACTATTTACCTTTAAAGAACATTCGCACTAAAATGAATTTTCATTAAAATTAAAAGTTTAAAGTAAAGGGTTATCTCAAGTTATGTGACGTCATAGCCGTCAGTCTTCCATTTTTTTATTTTAATCTAATTTATAAGCAAACATAAGGCACTAAAGTAAATGCATTTGATTAAACTAAGAACTGAAGAACCTAGCGGCACTGAATGCAGTGAAATAAATATATATGAGGTGAAAAAGTGCAGTGTACCAGCGAACTATAATATTGTGTGTGAAATGGCAAACTAGTGCAAGCTATTTTGTGTTTTACGAACTATACAGTAAAGCTTACTATTGCATGGACGATATGCGAAAGATATTATGTTGTGTGCATAGATCTCTAGTCGGTCTTACTTGGATGCAACTTGCCGAGGGTTATGATAAGCGTCTATATGTTATTTGTTTTGATGTATTTGATTAAATGTTATAAAAAAATATTGGAATTTTCTTTCCTCACACCGTTACCTATTTCCATACAAAAAATCATAATAAGTACCTGAACACAAAAGTTATTATAGAATTTCTATCCTTTATATCTTTTGACTGCCTCCTATGCGCGGTGGATTTACAAGACGGAGGTCCTGGGTGCGATCCCCGGCTGGGACGATTGAGATTTTCTTAATTGGTCCAGGTCTGGCTGGTGGGAGGCTTTGGCCGTGGCTATATACCACCCTACCGGCAAAGACGTACCGCCAAGCGATCTAGCGTTCCGGTACGATGCCGTGTACAAACCGAAAGGAGTGAAGTGAGTGTAAATGCGTCTCGACTTTGATGGTAACAGATTGAAAATTTTATCCACCTCCAAATTAGGATCACCATTCTCACTATACGAAGACAACAATAACAATTATTGTTGAAAAATATGTAAGTTACGGTCACATATTTACAATGAATTTCGGAAAAAAATCAAGTGTGTATTATTCACTCCAATTGTTTTTTAAATTCTCGCTTTTTAATTTAATTTTTTTCACATAAGAAAAAGGCAAAGGTATTACACCGTAAAGGATGTCCCATGTCTTCAAATCTCGCTCTATTTGCAACTCAATAAAAATTAAATGAAAAAATAAACGCATTCCACAGACAAGAATGCTGCATTTAATTCCAATTTAAAGTTTTTTATTTATTTTCCAAAACAGTTAGGGCCTTACCTATAATGATTCTATTTTCGAATAAAACCTCCTCCGTTTTATAGTAGGCTAGTACTTGGCTAGTACTCGTAACAGACAAGAATTAAAAAAACAAAATTACTTTGGCCCCTAGAGGCTAATATGCTTGTTTAGCCCCGCTGTGGAGTGGTAATATGACAGTGTTTTTGAGCAAGAGTAGTGAAAAAAGTATTTAAAAACCTTTGAAACACTGACCGGTCTAATACTCCTTCATCTGAAGGTTGCCAGTGTAATTACTTGCACACGTATCAGGCGTAACACCTGCTTTTAGAGGAAAATAATATGAATCTTCATACTCCTGTTTTCTTCATACTGACGAATCCTATAAATCCCCAATAGGTAGCTTGGAAAATAAAAAACTCAAAAGCACCTTCAAATCCTTCATTTAATTGATTCTATTTATACAAACATATATAATAACAATTATATTATACTAGCCTGATTTACACCAATTCTCTATAATTTAACCTATCGCCCCCGACTCTTACAATGTAAATAATATATTTATTGACAAAATAATTAAATTACGATATATATATTCGCTATATACCTAGATACGAACATAAACTGAAGGTACAGAATAATACAAATATGATCATTAGGATGGCAACCCAGGCGGGGAGAGTACCTGCAAACAAGGAAATAAACAAATATAAAATACTTGTACGTACTTACAACATATTTTTCAAAAGTTAAAAAGAAAACCCTTTAAGGGCAAATCACCATAACAACTTTTATCGATATTAAAATTTAATTTCTACCTGATTTAGTGTTAAGTATATTTTTATATAACAACTAGCAGACGCCACGCCGTTTCATAGGACAGTTCGTGTTTCCGTGGAAAATTAGGGGATAAATGTACCATATACTAATGTATTGCTAAAAGAAAAGAAAGCCTTATTTTGGTAAAGAATTTTCAAGATCGGTTCATTAGAGATTAGCCCCTACGACCTCCAAACTTTACCAGTTTTAATTAACCAGTCAATATTACAAAAGATTTATAATGACCCAGAAAACCATTGCCTGTAATATGTTAAAGGCAATAGTTTTCAGCTTAACATTACACTTTGCAGCACAATGCAATGGTCTTGAAAGACATTCTGTGAATTACACATTCTGTGGCACGCCCAGCGTGTTCTATCAATATTATGTATTTAAAACAGATCAGATTTTCTATTGAAATAATCAGCATGTGTAGAGTTTTGTCCCCCATATTCATAAACACAGAGTGATAATTAAACCTTATTTCTATCAAATTAAAGTGCATCTAATTCTTTAAATGAAAGTGCATCCAATCAATACTGATTAAAGTCCACATTACATTGAAGAAATTCGAGGTTTAATTCTTAATCAATGTTTATAACTAAGACTGTTTGAGTTAAAAGTTGAAGTCGGCACAGTGTTTTCCACAGAATGATAACTTTTTATTATAGATTTGCTCACACACCTGGGCACTACACAATGCGGGTTAAAGACTAGTGGGATTAGTACCTCCTATTGATCTAAGATCCCGCACCTAATATTTTAAACCAAACGAAATCATTTATTATCACTATCATCAACTTTAACAGCCGATGGACGTCCAATGCAGGACATAAGTCTCTCGCATGGACTGCCAAATACAGGTCTGGAGCCGCAGCATCCTGCTGCTCCCTGCAGCGCGCTCGATGTCCCGGACAACACACTATACTGACCGGGGTAGGGCAGCGTGTGCACCACGAGCCGGTTGTCGACGGAGATGGACAGCAGCGCGGCCTCGCTGCGGCCCTGCAGCGCGCCGCCCGCGCCGCCCTTGGCGCCCACCCACTGCAGCCCCGTCACGAACATGCCGTGCGCGCCCGACACGTGCAGGACGCGCTGTGAACAAACACAAAATAAATAAAAACAAAACAAGCATTTTTGATTTCTACACATTTGATACTACCAGAAAATATTAACAATTCACGGATTCACCGTGCAGGTGCCGGCTCCATCGCGTGGCAGAGAGAAAATCTCCGAGTAGAGTCCTGCACTTGTGACCAAAAGACGTAGGGTTAAAAAATTCCTTAACAATCGATTATGACTCCCCTTCTCCGCTCGTGTTGTTCTCCCTACCTAGCCAAATTTGGTAAGCAGCTTTGGATAGCCGTTCTAGTTTGACGGCTCGACGACTCACCTGCAAGCTGAACGCGATGTAGATATCCACGGAGCCGCTGAACATGGTGCCGACGCCCACGAAGCGGCCGTCGTCGCGCACGGCGAGCGCGGACAGCGACTCGGCGATGAGCACGGAGCGCTGCAGCTGCCCACTGGTGGGCTCCCACAGCTGCAGCAAGCCCTTCTGCTTGCCCGAGCGCGCCAGCGGGTTGGCGATCGTGAACATGCGGTACGCGCCCGCCTTGTCCTCTATCTCGCCGAACCTGGATATTTACATTCTTTAAATTTAAAACAAATCAATAGAACTCATTTTAATGTATCAATAAATTGTACTTCTTCTATCAGTAAAAAAATTGGTTGTCTGTAAAGTCCGTGTACAGATGAATAATTTTAGTTGATAATGTCATAAGAGAACCAATGATAAAAAGGAGATGGCCCACTCATTCATCACTCATCATTCAGAGAAGACTCGTGCTCATCAGTGAATATGGGTTGTGAATGATGATTTGATTACATTTCACCCTACTCTGGCGATGCAGGACACTTTTTCATGGATGCAGCTGGCGTTTATGGATTTAGTCACGTCAATAAGAATATGACCAACACGGACTTACTTGCACCGTCGGAACAGGTACTTGGTGCCGTTGGGCGGCTGGCACGTGAGGCTGAGCAGCGGCGGCGCGCGCGCGGCGCAGCCCCACAGCAGCGCCTGCCCGTCCTTCGCGATGCTCACCAGCCGGCTGTCGCACGGGCTGAAGTCTAGGTCGTCCAGCTGGAACCGTGACACCACAGTATTAGCCCTCCAGGCCGAAATTCATATTATTCTAGCATATGTGGCATCTAATTATTGGATTAGGCTATGCAATATTGAGATTGGCTTTGTTCCACAAAAGCCATAGTAATATTGACCCAGAATTATGAAGTTGGTGGTGTTACATCCCTCTACCTCAAAGAGGATGCTGTTGCTGTTGGTATCCTATTGGTTGCAAAGTTTTAACATATTATTACAAAGTTAGACCTTATTAACTTTGTAATATTATGTTATTACTAGTAGACACCGCGCGGTTTCACCCGCGTGGTTCCATTTGGAATATGGGGTTAAATATTACAGGGATAGCCTATAGCCTTCCTTGATAAATGAGCTATCTAACACTGAAAAAATTTTTCAAATCGGACAAGTAGTTCCTAAGATTAGCGTGTTCAAACAAACAAATACACAAACTATTCAGCTTTATAATATTACTACAAAGTACAAAGACTACAAAGTTGGATGGTGAGTATAAGCTCCAACCCCCCTATATACTGAAGCTAGGCCCTGTAGTAAGCCTCGGAAATAGACTGAAGATAATGACAAATTTCAGCCATAATAGTCAATGTCATCTTGATTTCAAGATAACAAATCATAATCTAGTTATTTTAATCAAAAACAATAAATACATATTTGTGGTTGAATAACCTTTATTATGTTATGTTATAAGGGCATTGCAAGGCCTGCATACAACCTTACAAAGTATCAATGGGTTGTGCATTTCCTGAGCTCATCTATCTATACTAATACTAGCTTGCGCCGCGCGGTTTCACCTGCGTGGTTTCCATTTCCATAGGAAGGCGGGGATAATATATAGCCTATAGCCTTCCTCGATAAATGGGCTATCTAACACAAAGAAATTTTCAAATATGAGCAGTAGTTCCTGATATTTAACCAAACAAACAAACAACCTCTTCAGCTTTATAATAGTTTGTGAGCTTGTGAGGTTTTAGATTATACTTTGTGCCATAAACATTGGCATTTTGTCCCCTTATTCACATAGGTATATAAGCTGTGAAAACTGTGAGGTTCTGCTAGCTAGTAGCTAGTAGTAGTCTGTTAAAAAGCCTCAACAGTATAAAGATTTATAACTAAGTTACCTCTTTGGTGTGTCCTTTTAGTTCAAATAGTAATTGCATTTGTGGAAACGACCATATCCTGACTACTCCATCTATGCCACCTGTTGCCATTATTTTACCATTATGACTAATAGTTACCACCCTCTGTAGGGGATCATTCCTGGAAAAAAATTATCAATATTATAGTTTCAGTAGTTTTTTAAATATAATGTAGGCTTTTTCATTATTAACATAACACTAAACACAATTTTTTTCAATTTATTAAAGCAAAAGAACACTCATTAATAATTATTTATCAATTACCAATCTATACTAATATTATAAAGAGGTAAAGTTTGTAAGTTTGTAAGTTTGTCACATTTTTTAAATGGGGTAATCTTCGGAACTACTGGTCCGATTTTAAAAATTCTTTCACCAGTAGAATGCTACATTATCGGGGAGTGCTATAGGCTATATTTTATATTGGTATCATATATATTAGCCGAGTTATCACAGTTTTTGTCATACAGGTCGGACTGGAAATCCTCTTAAACAGACTTATTCGCATGCGCTGCCTTAACTATTGTGTAAAATTGAAATTAATGTATGGAGACTTTATGTATCTTTAAAAGTTCTACAAAAAAGTCCGCGACACCATATATCTATCTTCTATATATTAGCAGATATAGTACCTTTTGTGTTTTAAAAATTAATAATTTTATATACTTAGGTTTACGTCATTATTTATACAACTAAACTTTAATCCTTATTAAAATAAATTATTTAATAATCACAAGGATATTATGGAGATAAGATTTGCCCTTTACAGTATGTTAATTACTTTAATAGTTTCGGAGATAATACGGAGATAATACAAAGTAGGGGTAGGTTTGGGGTAGGGGTAGGGTAGATGTAGGGGTTGGGTAGGGTAGGGTTGGGGTAGTGGTAGGGTAGGGGTAGGATAGGGTAGGGGTAGTAGTAAAGTTGACATCGAAATTTACGCGGACGAAGTCGCGGGCGTCCGCTAGTTTACATATAAAGTTGAAAATTGGCAGGGAGGTAGTTTATACTTAGTTGATGTCTGTTTAAAATGGAATTTATGAGAGGGCTAGATTAAGGATGTCTGAGAGTGGACATAGACCTGGATGTCTGCTAGTTTTGCTTAGTTGAAAATATAGATGTAAAAATTGAATAAAAACATATACCAAATCAAAGATGCACTTACGCAAAATCTGTCTGTACACTATCACATGGCCGTATTTCAAAGGACATCCTTTTATCTGTTCTATGATTCCTTTTCTCCCTTTCCATTTTTGAAATGTTGTCATTTTCCGATACTGTGCGACGCCGGCGTACCAAACCATTCTCAGCTCTGAAACTCCCTCGTCTCATCTCTGCTGCATCCACCATCTTCACATTCACTTTGTATAACTGACAATGGCTTTCTTGACCAGCCGCAAGGTAGATACGGTTTTGAGCATTTTGTATGGAGCATGTCATCACCACATTGGGCCCTGTTTCATATCTCATCACCTCTTCTGCTACAAATCGAGTTCCATTGTGTGATAGTTCAAATATTTCCTGGAATATTTAGAATAATGTCACCGTAATAAATACAATAACAAATATGAAGTGCATTATCTGCAACAAATTAAATAAAATAATGTGTAAAATGTATAAACATTTACATATAATAACATTTAAAATAGACTTTGATACATATTTTCTCCACTATTTCCCCCTCCCTCTTTACAGTATTCTCTCATAGAATTCCTTATGAATCATACACAAAAAGAAATTTTACAATCAGATAGGAAATTCCAGAAACGAGTATATTGATACATACATAATAATAATAATAATAAAGCCTTTTTATTCCAATATCCTCAGTTTTTACATTTTACATTGTGTTAGTAATCGAAATTTTTTTTTTTACAAATGTACTTATAATATAGTGTTGTTAATGTTAGTGTTTAACTTAGATTTAAATTATTTGGGATATGGACCCCATTTTGGGTATAGGCCTCCCCCAACCTTTTGGGATGATACATACATAAATTAAACAAACTTTTCTGTTTTACAATATTATATATAGCAATGTATAATTGCTATAATTGCTATAAAATGGCTCTCATTCCCGAGTCCTCAAATCCCTAGTCACTACAATGTTAAATTGCAAGCAAAACTTAAGGCGCTTTAATAGAATGTCAGGGTGTTCAATTTTGTACTCTACGCTGGAAAATCGCAGTGTTAGAGTTAACTTTGGTAAACCTTCCCTCACTCTCAAAAGCCTAGCTCTGTGGTCGTAAAATATTACACTAAAGGAACTCTAATATACAAATGTTCTATTGCGAATACGTAAATATATTACGTAAATAAAAATACACACTGGAGGGTGTGTTTATTACAAAACTGCTGACGCGTGTCGAAATAAATTGCTACATTACGTGCTCATGTTTTGCCTGTGAAATCAATGTCAACACTTACGAATCCATTCGCTACGCCCGTGTTGGATGCTCCTCCACCTCCGGCAACGAGGACGTGCCGATTCGTGAGGGTCTGAAGTGTGTAGAGTGGAAAATCGACCTTCGCGAGTAACCCATCGCATCTATTCGGAGACATCTTCACTTATAACATCTATTTTTCGCACTTTACACGTCGACACAGATAGGAAAACACTACCTTGGCATCGAATATAACCACATTAGTTCATTTTCTAATTAATCATAATTGATATTTAAAGTAATATGTTTAAAACAAAGCATTTACAATCCTAAACAACTAACTGAGCCCCACGGAATTTCCTACTTCCAACATGACAAAAGTCAAATTGACAGTTTCGTCTAGGAAACAGGAACGTCATAGACAAAGGAAAAAATAGACTTTGGTCTTTTTCGATCACTTTCTTTCGTCATAAAATGTGTTTTTTCTCTACAGAGACAAAAATGACGTTTCATGTGTTGCCTGATTTTTATATGATGTAAATAGGGACGTCACAAAATCGATATTCAGGAATTAAATGATTGCATAATATCGATTTGTCAGATATGGACCAAAAAATTTCATAAAATAATTTTCTTTTAATTGAAATAATTATTATCGACGTAAATATTTAACTAGTTCACGATTTTATCAATGTATTCAACAAAATGTATTTGTAATTCAATTACAATGAAAAGTATTTTTCGCAAAATATTAATATTGGATAGTATAAAGTAAATTGTTAATTTATAATATTATGTAAAAACGTATAATTAGATTTTTTTGTTTTTGTACTTTTTAACTTCTTTTAGCGTCATTTAAGTTAAGTTTACATTTTTTGTAACAAATAGATGACCATTGGCAATGGGGGCAATTGGGCATTTAATTGGAGAGGTAATGAAAAAAAGCTATTCAAATTTTAATATTATATTTATTCAGAGTCTGAACTTTCATTGTATGAACTGGTATCAGAGTCATTACCAACTTCAATTAAAAATCTTTCTTCCACTTCTTCTATTATAGAGCCCAGACGGTACATCTCATTTTCCATTTTGATAACGTGTGATATACAGCTAATCCATCGCTGCGAGGTTACCAGCCTAAGTCCTTCTTCAAATAGTTTTTTGACATAATTAATTTTTTAAGTTTTTTTTCTTGGAGAAAGAACTTCTTCACGGCGCCTATGCGAAGAAGTAGATGGTTGATCATCAGCTATCTTATTGAGTATTAAATAATAAAAACAGGAAAAAAAACAAAACTCAACTAACAACAATAAAAATAAACGTAACAGAAACTTAACGTAAAAAATAACAAAAACAACACTTTAAAAAAACGTCCGTACGCAGAACACATCCGATCACGAGAACACAAACGTATCGAAGGCCAACAGACACAAAATCACATCATGTCATTAGCTATCATAATGTGACAGAACTGTCATTATTTTAAGAAAGGAATAATTGATTCTCTTTGGTAAATTTTGTCTTTTTTAATTTTTAATAATGTTAATAAAATACAAAATATAATACAAAATACTAAGTATTAATAATTTACAAAAAGAATATTATTATATTATATGATGTACCTATGCAACTTTTGATATCATTTTAAAAAAATATTTTACTTCTTATGTATCATTGCATATTTTTTATCGATTTTAATCGAATCAGAATCGTTAGGACAACCATAATCTTTATATGCTGGTCACATTATTATTATGTTTGACATTGATCAAATTAAAGCTTTCCATTCCATTGGCGAATGAATTTAAAAATAGGTCCAGTACAGTCGAAGAGTAAAATAATAAGATTAATTTAAAGTACAGTCTTTGATTTAAAGAGTCGGTACAAATACAGTAGGTACTAGGTCATTTAATACTTTTACTCTCTAAGGTTTCAAAATCTTACGAATAGGCTTCGAAAATTCGAAACAAAAAAATCAAATCTATTTGTAGTTTGAATACATGATATTTCCTAAAACCAGATAGGTATATTTTTAATCATAACAGACACTATAGCTCCACTTCCAGATAGTTAAGGTGCATTAAATGAAAGAAACGATAATTAAAAGCAACACATTTTTATTCATCCTAAATTCACTTAAAAAATAAATTAATAGTCATTATTTATTTAATTTATAAAATATTGAATGAGTGTTCAAAGTCTTCACCAGTTAGGGTCTTTGAACCCTTCCTTTTCTGATAATTCATCTTTATTCAGCATAAATTCAAAATAGTTTTGCTTTTGCATGTAATCCATTTTCTAGACCAAAATGGTCTAGAAAATGGATTACATGAATATTATGATGTAGAGGTTGTCACTGTCAATGGGGATGATGACTAGGTTTGAACATATTGATTTTTATGAGACATTCGGGTAAATAAGGACGATACTAACTAATTAATATGTAAAAAATAGATTGACTAAATAAATAAATAAGATTACAAAATTTCCAAATCTACTTAAATTCTTTTATCGTAATTAGATGAAAAAATCATAAATTTGTAGTTTCCTTACATTAAACATTACTTTTTCAATATGTGAACTATAAACAGAAACACACAATTAACAAAGATATTGGTAATTTTGATTGAACGCCCATACAAACATAAACAATCAGCGAACCAACGACGTCATTAAATCGTACCATTTTGTATGGAGCGTTTTTCAGGGATCCGCGGCATCCTTTATATCCCTGTAGCTCTGAAAGTAATGATCGCAGATACCCTGTTACTTTTACAAAATTGCTTTACTATTAGCATACTCTTAATTTATGTACAATTTAAAAACTGTCATCATCTCTATTTCAAGCTGATACATATTGGATCTGTGGGATATCGCCACACAGTTTTGTTAAGTTTGGTAGAGTTTGGCTAGTGAAAGTAGAGAATGAAATCGCCCGGCAAAATAAAAAAAAATTAGAGGGAGATATTCAAATATTGGAATTAACTCAGTGTGAATATAGTTTAAGAATTTAATTTTTGTATAGGTACATATACATACGACGGGGCGGGAAGGACTGCGCGCGGTGCAGAGGGAAGGACTGCGTAGGTATGAAGTCCGGCCCGCGCGGTCCATCGGGAGTGTTACGAACGAACTTGCCAAACTATAGTAATGTTTTCTCACGTTTGTTTATACTGTTTAAATTTTTTTTTTCAATTTTCTGGGCGATTTCAGTGTTTTCAGTAGCCAAACTGTAATGCCTACTGACATTTTATTCGTTTCAAAGAAGTCATGAGGTCTAGAAGGTGAATATGATGGAGCGTATGAGGCCGTCGCGCACGGAGTCGCTGCTGTGGCCGATGCCGAAGTTGAAGAACACGGACTCGGCGGCCACCTGCTGCGCGCACGAGCCCATGGGGTACCAGCCCACCTTGTTGAACACTATGCCCACCTTGTACACCTGCACAGAGGAACAATTTGAGTGCATCCATGTAATAAAGCCAAAATCAATGCGAAATGTCTCATAATCATCATTATCATATCAGCCGATGGACTGCAGGACACAGGTCTTTTGTGAAATCACGATTTTGAGCCGACTGCATCCAGCGATTTCCTGTGACTCGCTTGATGTCGTCAGTCCACCTGGGGGGGTCGACCCACCCTGCGTCTTCTGGTACGGGGTCGCCATTCCAGCACCTTGGGACCTCGTCGTCCATCGACTCTTCGAACTATGTGCCTTGTTTGTAATTTTATTATGATACTTTTAGAAGACTTACTTAAATACGAAAAATAATGTCGAACCAAGGCTGATTCACAATATTTGTCAGGACAACTTTTTTAAAAACTCAAACACTGTAACCAAAATAAGATCCTAGAATGGTAGAGAACGACCTTGACTGAAGTCACGGACTTGTGAACGTTGTGTGTAGGGTTAAAGGGCCCTTTGACTGTTAACAAACAACCCAAGCAACTTATAAAGAACCACACAACAAGAAATGTGGATGGCTCGAACGCCACGAGCACACTGAAGGCGACCGCACGACGAGCGCCTTATATCGCAAGTCGTTCCCGCCAAGCGATCGGTACCCCTCACCAACGCCCCACTCTTTAGGGAAATAAGTCATATCCAGCCACTTGACGTCATATCCAGTCTCAGACTACTATTTCTTACAATACTAATAGTATACATGATGGCGGCGCTCACCTTGTTGCGCTGTATGTAGACGGGCCGGTTGAACATGATGTCGAGCAGGTGGCGGTAGGGCACGCGGTTGGTGTAGTGCGTGTAGGTGAGGCGCGCGCCGTCCGCGTCCAGCAGGTGCGCGTACAGCAGCTCGGAGTACCCCGAGCCGGTGCCGCCGCCGTGCTCCAGGCTGGGCGCCTGCGTGGGCACCTGCACGCCCAGCAGGCAGATGTTCTTGTCCACCATGAACGTGACGGAGCAGTCCAGCCCGCTGGTGTTGAGGCAGTCGGTGTGCTGCACTATGGCGCGCTGGCAGTAGATCTTGTTCTGGTCGCCGTGCCGCTCGGCGTGCTCCGCGCAGCTCGCGCCGGCGCCCGTGCTCGCGGACAGCGGGTTGTGGAACGACGACAGGCGCACACCTGCACACGCAGCGTGCGTCAGTCGCACTATCTATTGATGCACAGTGTAGCCAAGGTACACATCAATTCTGTTTCTACAAATGTAAAACATTTGTAGAAATGTGATCGCTGCGTGATCGAATCAGAAATGAGCAGATCCGCAGACGAACCAAAGTCACTGACATAGCTCAGCGAGTCGCGAAGCTGATGTGGCAATATGTGTGATGTGCAAAATTTAAAAGACTATCGAGACAACTATTTAATTGCCAAAATGAAGATAAATACGAGTTTACAGTTTGTTTTACTTTCATTTTCAGATTGACCTAAGTCGTGGCCGTCCTTAATATTTCTTAAACTAGCGGACGCCTGTGACTTCGTCTGCGTGAAACCCTATCCCTACCAATGACACCAATTTTCAGCCAAATCCAGTAAGTCCAGTTCTTGCGTTATAAATAGTGTAACTAACACGACTTTCTTTATATATATATAATTGAGCCTCACCCTCCTGTCCCGTCCTGGTGGGGCGAGGGTAGACGGTGGCGAGGCAGGGCTGCGGCAGGCGCGACATCTCGCACTGGTCCACCGTCACAGGGCTGGGCGTGTCCACTGTGAATGTCGGCATCTGGAACCAGATCCCGGCACCAAGTTCAATATTACGGATTGAATTACTATTATTATGATTCTGTTTTATAAATAATGTTTTATCTGTTTTTAGAAGAAAGCTGCAATAACTACTAAAAGTACAGTTACTCGAGCGCGGCAGATGAACATAAGGGCATGCCAATTAGGGCTGCTACAGGAGTATACCTTGCACGTTGTTCAGTACCTTCACCAAGTATGTGCCCTTAATATTGGTGGGTATGTTTAGGACAACCAAAAAAAAAAAACTAACTTTAGAAATACTCAAGCAGCACGTCAGATTAAGATAAAAGGTGAGTTGAAAGCTAAAAGGTGTGCATTTCGAAAATCTGATGATTTGAGCGTAACGTAATATAATGGGAGGGTTCTAAAGTTACAAAATAAAACCCTTATATTTCGGTTATCGAGCAACGAGCGCGGTTAATTTTTTACTTATTTTGAGTGAACTAATCTCGTGAATGAAATCGCTCATCTTTTCTGACGATTTCAGTAAGCCGAAGTATCGGTAGTTCTTCTATAATATCTAATATAAATTTCTTCATCTTAACTGTAAATATAGCATCCTGGGCTCCCCTATCATAAAAACCAACTATCCACTTGGGAAACCACAAGTGATAAACTTAATACACAATGGCAAATGTACGTCGCAAATAACGCCTCGGTGACGTAAGGACTGGTACTCACATTGCTCGAGGAGCCACCACCGAACAGCTGTTTCCTGGGCTCCCGGCTGGTGGAGAAGCCGGCGGGCAGCGGCACGTCGGTGACGGAGGACAGGATGTTCATGAGCACCGCGAACGCCTCCGACTCGCTGAGCAGCGGCGAGCGCGCCGGGCCCGACGCGAACTGCTGCGGCGACAGCGTGAGGAAGCGGATCTTCTCCACCGCCTTGCGGATTGTCACCTTCTCTTTGTTATCTGTGAGTAAAACAATTGAGTTCTTCAGAGATTTGTTCATACTATTATGGTATAGACTGAGTGTGGGTGGGACTGTCAAGAAGAGTTTCAAATTGAAATGATATATGGGTGAAGCTCCTTATTTGCGTTTTAAAAAATTGCGATCCAATACTTATCCAATACCCATATTCGAGGCTAAATTCAGCAAAATTAAAGTTTTAATTGGCAAATTACACGTCATTTTCGCCACAGATCCGCGAATAATGTAATTTTTAGCCTCGATTATTACCTATTTTCAAGGGATTTAGAATAAAATATGAAATGGGATTTAAATGCCTGGTAACTGTACTTCGATCACAGTTTTCTCTATGGTATCGAAGCATGCTGGAGGACATAGAGAAGCGGCTGTATGCGTCAAACAACATTTTGACTGCAAGGTCGCTAGTGGAATAAGCAAATCCCAGGAATGTTGCGACAGTTAGCTCAAATACGTTGCTGCTATGTCTTCGCAAGTCCATTCGTCAGGGGTTATCTGGTAGAGATTGTTTATAGCAATAAGGCCACCTTTATATGATAAGTTTAAATTATTAATTTTTGATGTTTTTTTTAAATTTAGTATTTTTATGTGCAAAGCATTCTGTTATCTCACCTCTGTTGTCGCTGGCAGGCTTCTTGGCAGGTTCAGGCGGTGTCGCCGTGTGTTCGGGCTCCCGACCGGTCTCCATCACAGCCTCCGGGCTGCTTTCAGCACTGCTCTCCACATTTACTACCTGAGAATACATATAATTATTAAATTATTATTCCTATTCCCAAATATTATATTAGTATTCACAAATGTCCATACCAATTAATTTTCATACACATTTTGTTTACCCATTTCAATATTGAACATGAATTTCAATTTGTGTCTAATCCCACCAGTTTAATCCACCTCTAATATGGGCTGCTACCAATATTTTTACCTGAAATCCATACTAATATTATAAAGCTGAAGAGTTTGTTTGTTTGTTTGATTGAACGCGCTAATCTCAGAACTACTGGTCCGATTTGAAAAATTCTTTCAGTATTAGATAGCCCATTTATCGAGGAAGTCTATAGGCCGTATTATCCCCGTATTCCTACGGGAACGGGAACCACGCGAGTGAAACCGTCAGCTAGTATATATATAAAATGTTTTTATACATTTTTATAAAGGGCACAGTATGGGTTCAAAACTAGTCAGGCATACTCTGACATTGTATCACGTGAGCTTTAGGTGTGTTTTCATAATAAATTAATATTTTTTTTAAATTCATTACTATTGTGCAATCAGCTGAAACAGCTTTAAGCAAATTGCTTGTGGGTACTACATGGCATGTGTAGCTGACCTTCCATTGAAGGCCATGCTAATTTATTTTATTTGTTAACTTTTTGTATTTCATTTGTACATTTGTACATTCTTATTATTTTGATTTTTTTTTTTTTTACAGGAGATCCCATATGTAGGCGCGCTTTAGCCTTCTAACATCTATTGGATGACCGAGGGCAGTAGCAAGTTTATTTTCATGGGTGTTTATGCGATTTTTATAGCACATTGATCTGAGTTCAACCTCTTCTTTTACTGTTTTTATGTCAAGATACTCATGTAGTTCCGATATCTTAGTGAACCATGGAGCATTTGTGATGGTTTTTAAAACTTTATTCTGAAATCTTTGTAGTATTTCCAAGTTTGAGTTTTTGGCTGTGCCCCACAGTTCAATGCCGTAGGTCCACACTGGTTTTATTACTGTTTTATAAATGAGCAATTTATTACTGAGTGAGACATGCGAATGCCTTCCCATAAGCCAGTTAAGTTTTCTGAAGGTTTGATTTAGTTCATCGCGTTTTTTTACTATATGCGTTCTCCATGTTTGTTTTTGTCTAGGTGTATCCCAAGATATTTTGCGGTGTCACTATGGGGGATAATATCAAGTCCCAGTTTAACAGGAGTACATTCGTCCATTCGCAAGGTAAATGTCACATGTGTTGACTTCGTGGAACTAGCTTTGATACGCCATTTAATCATCCATGAATTTATCTTGTTCAGGTGTACTTGTAGAATATTTGAAGCCATATTTGCGTCTTTGTTATTACACAATACAGCTGTATCATCAGCAAATGTAGCGGTGAGTACGCTGTTTGAGATAGGAATATCTGCAGTGTATAATAAATAGAGTGTGGGACCCAAAACGGAACCCTGGGGAACACCTGCTTGAATGTCATGGAAGTTCGAATACGCGTCATTGATTTTCACTCGAAATATTCTTTGATTGACATATGACTTCAGTAACATGAAGAAGTTGTGTGGGAGGCAATGTTTGGCTTTAAAGAGCAATCCATTGTGCCAGACCTTATCAAAAGCCTGTTGAACATCCAAAAAAACAGCAGAGCAATATTGTTTACTTTCTAGGGCTTCTCTAATTTGTTTGACTATTCTGTGTACCTGTTCCACAGTGGAGTGTCGGCTTCGGAATCCAAATTGATGCTGGGGAATAATTTCCCTTTCATGAAGAATGGTTTTGAGTCTGGACAGAGTTATTTTTTCAAATACCTTGGACAATGTTGGTAGTAGGCTTATTGGTCTATAAGATGTGACTAGATGCGGTGGCTTCCCAGGTTTCGAAATCATAATAATTTCCGAAATTTTTCAAATAGACGGGTAGTGGGATGTTCTCAAGATGCCATTAAAAAGCTGAGTCACAAAGACAATCGCTTTTCTTGGAAGTTGTAGTAAGACCTCTGCCGTTATTAAACAGAATCCTGGAGCTTTGTGAAGTTCAAGTTCTTTTATTACTCTCCAGACCTCTCTGGGGGTGCAGCTTTTTATTGGTAAGCTTAGTTGAAGGTCGCTATCCAGAAAATCTGCGACTTCTCTATCAGTGTCTGGGTCGCCGTTATTTGAAGTATAATAAATTAATATGAATAACACTTACAATAGCTTAAATTCTAGAATCCTAAAATTGTCTTACCTAAATTTCTACCTTAAATTCTGTATTCACGATTTTCATATAATCATTGTCAATCTGATCTCATTAATGAGTCAAAATATGATATACCCACTATTTATTTATGAATGTACTTATTTCATAACTTCAAAATACCTGTTCCTTTTCTTGTGAAGTAGAGGGGGTGGGGCTCTTACGTCTCTCCAGGGGTGGAGTGTCATCTGCAGCAGGGAGCAGGGGGGTTCTCCTCTCTAATGTTTTTGCATATCTGTGATCAAGACTCAGTTTTGAAATTTGATTTCATTCTTTTAAATAGCAAAAGAAACTTGGGAAAGCTTGTTGTTCTTATGCTTCAAGTATTCAAATTGAAATAAATAAGTTGAGCCAGCAAAACAAAAACAAATAAACAAATCTAAAGATTTTATGTTATGGGATCTCTTCTTGAATGAAAACTATAATATTTTATACTGTAAAACTATCATAAACTAAAGATTTAGACTATAGCTTGGCAACTTTGTTCGTAACACTCCCATTGGCCTGCATGGGCCGGGGGGCGTGTAGCGATGAATGACAAACCCACGACTGATGCACCTCACTTCCCCGCACGCACGATTTCACACTAGCGCAGTCATTTCCTCCGTCGCCCGCATATCTTAGGAGTGTCCTCAACAAACTTGCCAGACTATAGTTATTTAATGAAAAAAAATTCATGCTATTTTGTAGCAAATTGTATGCCAACATTTATTGTATTAAACAATTTGCAAATAAAGAATTATGAATTATGAATATGAATTAATATTTATAACATTTTAAAAATCTTGGATTGGATATTTAACTCAGTGAATCAGTCCATATTAAAAACTACAAACTTAGTTTAAGCCAACTCACCTTACTGCAGCTTCAAATAAGTCAAGTTCACTGTCCACATTAAGATGGTCCAGGGAGAAGACTGTAATTACTGTATTTATCTCCACATCTTCAAAACTACAGTCATTCAGCACCTCTTTGGTGTTCATACTTATTATCTGATGAATAAAAGTATTCATTTTAGTGCAACAAACTTATGTACATGTATATTTTAATGTGCAGACATATGTATGGATGGTTAAAATATGATTCTCAATTACCTTACATAAAAATGCAATACAATACATAAGACAAAATAATATAAATGATTAAGATGGATAAATTATTAAAAAGTTTTTATGTGTGTTTCTTTAAAAAATATTTTTATGTAAGATTAAATAAATTAGGTAATAACCTGAAGGCATTTCTCCATTAACACATTTTCTTCAAACAATCGTGCAAATTCATAAGCCCTACAAGCATTTCTGGGATATAGATCTGACCAGAGATATTTGGTGCACTCCTTTACTAGATGTGGCAACATGTATTTCTTTGCACCGTAGCACAGCTCACAGGCTTTGTCAAATGAACTTATGTTGATGTTGCCAGTGTAAATATATCTGAAAATAAAATCAAAAACTTTAGTTATATTCTTATTAAATAATAATTAAATAATAATAGTAACATTTTTAGTTTCAATCTAGTTTTTGGATACAGCATAAAAGATCTGTAAGGCCGCCCCAGTTCTATAGAAAAGAATAATCTGGAGTTCAGTCCCACCAGGCGTCTTCAATGCAGGTGAGCTTAGGGAGGTGATGTTGAATTTGTAACTATCATCACTATCAGCCTATTTATAGGCCCACCGTGGGTAGGCCTTCCACCTAATAGGAGAGAGGATATGGAGTTTAGACAGGGTTGGCAGGCTTACAACAAACACTATTTCATATTAAGGATAATGACTTTCAATTCAATTTAATACTACAGAAAGCCTGTGACTTTATCCATGAAAAATTCAGTTAATCACAAATTCCACAGGTACCATGGATTTTTCCAGGAAAGTTGCCTATATGTTATTCAATAACCAGTTGAACAGTTCTGGAGACTAGAACAGACAAACAGACATACAAAATTCTCAATAAAGCTTAATTATATTTTATATTATCATGTAAATATCCATAAGCACTTGAGAAATACTGTATTTTGAAATCACAGACAGACACTTCAGTTTGGTACATTTTGCTGATTGTGTAAGTGTCATAATAATGAGCTCTTATTGGAACCTAAGCGGCGTCATGACGGAGAGTTTTATTTGTACTATTAACGATAATGGCTTATGACCATTTGGGGGCCATACACATGCTTTCTGAGGCACTAACGTTTCATCAACACCAACTTGCCAACTCTGATACTTAAAATTTTTAATTCTTTGGAAGAAGAAATCAGTATTTTATAGTTCACCCAGGACTTCATAGTTAAAGCTGCACAGGCCCAACAAGGCAGTTGTACTTGATTGTAAGCTGCTGATTATTAAATAACTTACTCTAACAGAGCTTTGAATGCATCTATCTGTACATCAACAATGGGTATTGGCTCGTTGCGTTCCGCCATCCCACCGTAGAACATGGCTTCGAACACAGGCGACGCCATTGCTAGGATGAGCTTGTGGCCCGCCAGGACCACCTGGTTCGGCTCCGTGCCCACCAAAAAGTTACAGTCAGACCACTGGCCTGTTTGTAACAGGTAAGCACCTCTTTGCTTTAGCTCCGTGCATTCCAGCTGCCAATCTGTAGGTGCAGCTGACATGTTGCTTCTAAATGTATACGAACAGCGAACTAATTTTACAGGGGCAAAGAAATACTTAAATGTATATTTCTATAACAATAAAATTTATAATTTCCTGCACAAGGAATTATTTATTTATTTTTGGATTTTCGCTGAAAAGTTGTCAAATGTCAAATTGACAATCCAAATCCAACAGACTAAAAATACAAGTAAAAAATCAACAGGTGAAATAAATCTGGCGGAAATTGGAAATCGGTAGGTATTCTAATTTAATTTCTCAGGCAAATAAAATTTTTCTTTCAATGACTGTTTTAATATCAAACAAAAATTATTTTACATAAATTATCCTTTGTTCAAAAATCGATAAAACAAAACGTCAATTCAAGTGTCAATTTGTGATTGTCAAAATAAATACGAATTTGCGCGATGCATTTGCAATGTTTTAGTGTTATGTCAGACCGTTTTATATTTAAAACTTAATTAATTAAATATTATCCGCATAATGAATCATGAAGAGATAAAACTAGTGGTACAGGAAAAGTTTCTGTCGAGCGAGAGAGTGACGGCCTTCCTATGCGACGCCAAGGTGCTCCACCCGGAGTGGGTCAAAAAGGACAGGCTCTTAGCGATCGTCGAGTATGGAGACGAAAAAGCGGTTTTTTGTTTATTTACATCGTGCTACCCACCGAAGTCCTTCACCGACTTATCCGTAGAAATTGTACTGCCAATAGACAATAGTTTCAAATGCGAAATAGACAACAAGCCTTCCGATCCGGAGGCGATTTTGTACCTGAATTTACAGTCTCGTAATAATAAGTTTAAATTTGAAATTCAAATGACTACTCGGGTGGACAACTTTGTCGACGATCTATTCAGGGGTATCGAGGCTGTGAACAAATTACAGACACAGCCCGAGTTCCTCTGGCTTAAGAAGTACAATGGGAAAACTGAAGACGACATTATAGTTCAAAGTATGGTAGTTCCTAGAAGTGAGGTGACACACAGCCAAAACTCCGCCCCTGTGGCTATCAGAGAGAGTTTGATCAAGAGAAAAATGTGTGATAAAGAGTATGACTATACTTTCACAAAAAAGTTTACAGTATTCTGTGGCACTTGGAATGTGAATGACAAATCCCCTGTCATACCTCTCAAGGACTGGCTGTGTGGGGCTAAAGAACCCCCTGACATATATGCAGTTGGTTTCCAAGAGCTTGACTTGTCAAAAGAAACATTTCTGTTTGATCAGACGTTTAGAGAGGAGGAGTGGTACAATGCTGTGGTCCATTATATTGACAAAAGGGCAAAGTATGTTAAGATAGAAAGAGTAAGACTGGTGGGCATGATGCTCATTATTCTCATCAAAGAAAAACACTTCTCTCATGTGAGGAACGTTATCTGTGATACAGTCGGGACAGGGATAATGGGGAAGATGGGCAACAAAGGGGGGGTATCTGTAAGGTTTGACTTGCACAACACATCCATATGCTTTGTCAACTCCCACTTGGCTGCACATGTTGAAGAGTATGAGAGGAGGAATCAAGATTTCAGAGACATATGTAATAGAACAAGATTTGTGCAACCAAACCAGCAACCCAAAGGAATTAAAGACCACGATCACATCTATTGGATTGGAGATCTCAATTACCGCATCACTGAGCTGGATCCTCAGGGTGTCAAAAACCTTGTGAATGAAAATAATTTTGCCCCAGTACTAGAATGGGACCAGCTTAAACAACAGCATAAAAACAACAATGTATTTGCTGGTTATACTGAAGGTGAAATCAATTTCAAACCAACTTATAAATATGATCCCGGTACTGATAATTGGGATTCCAGCGAGAAGAACCGAGCACCGGCATGGTGTGACAGGATATTTTGGAAAGGCAACACCATAATGCAATTAGAATATAGGAGTCATCCATCCCTAAATATTAGTGACCACAAACCAGTGTCAGCCACATTCATATCTGAAATCAAAATCATTGATGATGAAAAATACAGGAAAGTATATGAGGAAGTTATAAAGCAGTTGGACAAACTTGAGAATGAACTTATTCCACAAGTTAAGGTTGATGTTACAGAAATTGATTTTGGAACTGTTCGGTATTTAGAGTTACAAGTGAGAACCATAACAATAAAAAACACTGGCAAGTTACCAGTGGAGTTTGAATTTATAAAGAAACTTGATGAATCAAATTTCTGCAAGGACTGGCTCATTGTGGAACCATATAAAAAATGTATATGTGCAGATGAATCATGTGAAATTCAACTCAAAGTGCTTATTAATAAGACTTCTGCTTGTAAGATGAATGCTGGGACTGATAAATTGTATGATATTTTAGTATTACACTTATATGGTGGTAAAGACATTTTTATCACAGTAAATGGAACATATCAGAGAAGCTGTTTCGGATGTTCCATTGAGGTTCTTGTGAATCTAAACATGCCAATAAGGGAAGTGCCTGTTGGTAAACTCATAGAGCTTGAGAGCAAGAGAGACCAGAGTATCTCAAATCAGTCAACTTATTCTATACCGAAGGAGATTTGGTTTTTGGTCGACCACATTTATCTTCATGGCCTTAAAGAACCAAATTTATTTGAGCAGCCGGGTTTACATTCTGAGGTGTTACAGATTAGGGATTGGTTAGACAGTGGGTCTATTGATCCCATTCCTGGTAGCATCCATTCAGTAGCTGAGGCTTTGCTGCTGCTATTGGAGAGTACTGCTGACCCTATAATCCCCTATAATCTTCAATCAGTCTGTCTGCGAGCATCAGTTAATTATTTACAATGCAAGCAAATAGTCATGGAATTGCCAGAATTTAGAA
The DNA here is from genome assembly GCF_947172395.1 of Bicyclus anynana. Taxonomy (NCBI): domain Eukaryota; kingdom Metazoa; phylum Arthropoda; class Insecta; order Lepidoptera; family Nymphalidae; genus Bicyclus; species Bicyclus anynana. Next base: position 18,229,683 of record NC_069085.1, read on the forward strand.
AAAATGTGTTTCTATATTTATGTGAATTTTTACAAGAAGCACTACAGCATAGTGCTGAAAATGGATTGGATGCTAAAACATTATCAACACTTTTTGGGGCAATATTTTTACGGGATAATCCCAATTTGATTCAAGAACCCCAGTCTCGCATTAACAAGCAAGTTATTGACAAGAAGAAAGCCCAGTTTGTCTATCATTTCCTTATAAATGACCACAGCGACTTGATATTTTCAAGATAGTCATTATTTTATAAATAGATTCTTTTCTAAGGTATTAAAATACTCAACACATTCTCCATTGTTAATTATAGGCTTATTTATTCATTTAAAATGATTAAAATTATTAAATGTTGTCAAAAATCCATTGTAATTTATTGATACTAATTTGGTAAAATATAATTCCTGAAATCATGTGTAACTTAACTTTGAACAGAACGATTTTTAAATATATTCTACCAAATTTGCATCAATTTGAGTGTAATCACTCTTTAGATTTTAATTAAATCCATCACATTAGTTTTAATTAATAAAATAACTTAATATTATTTATTAATATATTTCAATGAATTAATCAACGAATATTTATACTGAGCGGCCAAGGAACTATAGTTGAAACATTAGTATTTTTGTTGTATTTTTAATAGAAGTATAGTCTAAATAGCCTTTATTGTTTATAATTTATTTTAATCTATTGTAACATATTTTGTGACATGGTTTAGAAAATCTCATAAGACTAATACTTATTATAACTACCCTTTGTACAATGTATACAATATTTTATCAAGGACACAATATAATTTATTAAAGGAAACAGTAGTTATTGATATAAAATATGTATTTGTGAATGAAAAACCAAAATGAAGCATTCCAAAAACCAACTTGCATTAAATGCATTCAAGATGTCATATATGTATTTGACTGGTATTTTACTGTATATGACAACAAAATGTACTGTCATATTAAGCTCTTCCTTGTATTATTTATGAGAACTTAGTGTTATATTTTTCTCTTCATAATACTTGATTGAATCTTGTAGTCGTTTACTACGCCTATTTATTACCAAATAAATGTTTAACACACTATGTAAACATTACAATATTTATACAATGCATTAATAATAATTTATTAAACTATGAAATTCTGTAAAGCTTTTTTTATATTCTTGAATCTAGAATACTTAAGTACCTAATCTATACTATAATATTAGAAGTAGATTGTGAGGCTGTAGAGGATATTCTTTAGATATACTCGTAGAGTACATGGATCTACTACAATCAATTTCGAAATTATTAATGGATTCTCCAACAATAGGCCCAAGAAAAGAATCGGAGGCTATTATAGTGGTACATACAAACATACATTACCATGAGGGACTGGTTAACTAACTAAAATCAAATGGGATATCGTACAAATAAAAATACATGAGAGTTGAACTTAAAAATGATTATTCTACGATCTAGATCCTCCTTTTTCAAGTCAGTTTATTTAACATTAATTTACTCTTGAGTGAGTTTTTATGAAAAGAAAACTTTGAAAAGGCATCTTTAAATTTTTTTGTTATTTTGCAACGACACCACAAGATGGCGTTACAGGTTTGGCAGCGGTTATCATGCCTTTATTACAAAATAGAGCTTGGAAATCTAAAATTAAAACGGAAACGCACTATTTTAATTTAAGCAATCATAAAATTGATTTTTATATTACCTACTAAAATTTATAGATAAAGTAATATTATTTGAACGCTCCCAATCTTCGGTCGATACAAAAGTCGATTTCATTGGGAAACAAACGCGGTGACTTTAAATTTAACCAATCGGAATCGTGCTTCGACCGTTATGTCAATCGGTGTCACTGAGAGTTCATTAACGTTTGAAAACTAACAAAAACATTGTTGATTTCGTTCGAGGATCTATGCAGTTTAGACATTCGTAAACCGCTTCCCATAGTTCGAATTCAATTTGTAACTGTTTCAACGGCAAAACTAGGGAAGTTAAAAAGCTGGCGCGAGTTAAAAACACTTTAGAATCTTTCTGGCATTTCTGTAATACGGACTGCATCTTGCTGCACCTTGGTTTCGCAGTTTCTTTGTTGGAGTGCTTACCGTGAACCGAATAGGCTACAATGGAGGTCCAAAACAAATGTGAGTTGTTTTGATATTTACTTACAGTTATTTACAGTATTTTTCGACGGGTTATTGTACATCTTTATGCGATATATTTCTTGTTTTTATTAAAGAAATAATGTTATTATTATTTTTACTAAAAATCTCAATTATTTTACTTAAATGTTTTTTAAGTAATTTTTAGATTAATGTGGGTATTATGACAAATCTACATATTTAACGGCTATATTTAAATCGAAAAATTGTTGCAATATACATAAAATATACTATACAGTAAAAAACATTTTTGATTGAATATTTTAAATTTTATTGAATATTGCGCAAGCGCACCTATGCACATGATTTTTCTTAACAAACAAAATACTTAAAAATATTTTTAGAATGATTTAAATACAGGAACACAAATTAATTCACTTAATTTTGTACAGGAAAGAGATTGTTCTTTTTTTAAATTCTACCTGCAATTTTTTGAACTTTTTCGGTTTGTTGCTCGTAAAGGACGTTTTTTACGACCGAGTCTCTGGGGTCGGGGGATGTAAATTGTGGCTGCAAACATTTAATTGGGGCGACGGACTTGGAATACCTAACTTTAAACTTTTTCGATTACAAGTAGGTACTGATAGAACTATTCTAAGGAGATCGCGAATAATGATTAGTGATGGACGTTGCTATTACAGACGAATCTAACTGCCACGCAGTAGCGTAACTACAGGATGGCAGGGCTGGTTCGTAGGCCCTAAGATCAGAAAAAATGTAAAATGAAAAAAATAGTGACGATTTTCCTGGGTTTCCTGGATGTTACAAAACCTTACCTGATAGCTCCACGATTGAATAGTCTGACTCGAGTCTCGAAGCCGAAAAGTCTTGGGTTTGACAAACGCTTTTCGTTTTTTTGAAAAAACGTAGATATCAAACAAGAAGCGCAAACTTTTACCGACAGTGTAACAATGAAAAAAGTAACATTATCAGGGACACGTGGTACTGCACTATACATATGTATTATTCGTTTTTTCGACACTACTAACAAATATCATCTAATAAACACAAAACCTTGACTAATTATATAGGTACATATTATCTAAACCATATTTATTTTTTTATAAAACAACCCTCAACGTGAATGCAACGCGGATCATGACCAAGGGCTCCGTATGTTTTCGAAACTAGTGTTTTATAATAATTTTTTGATGAATAAATACTCATGATAGTCTAAATTCTAAAATACGAGTAACTAAACCATCCATAAAAATCATTATGTTGGTGAAAACTGCGTAAAAACCGTTTAGTAGTTTTTAAGCTACATGTCAAACAGACAGACATATAATTATGATGGTGTCATCAACATCGTCAATCATCAGATTCGAAGCACGATCACGCTCAGATATGAGGGTAGTAAAAAATATCGAAATATCGTTTTTTGATTGTTTCGATATTTTTTCACTGCACACCCTAAGCGCGCTACAAACTTGACAGTAAACTTGACTGAGTGGTTGCCGACGCTGGCGTGACCGTGTGTGGCTGGCGTTAGGTATATTTTTGTAGCATACTTATTAATTGACAAACTGATTGTTGGACCGTTGAAGACGTTAAATATTTTGGGAGATGACACACCACAAACAAACCGCGCGCTGTTGCAGGAATTGATAAATTGAAACGAGTTTCTTAACCGTCGTTGGGTGACGAATACCTACTTACCTACTTTTGCGGTCCTTGGTAAAAAAATATATACCTCTGCTGACCCGTAGATGGTAGGGAATACCTGTTATGAGAAATAGTACCGGCATGTTTATGCCTTCCGCCAAGCAACGCCAACATTGTTGTGTTTTCGTGACAATCTGCCGATATTATGGATGGTTACTGGCCCTGTTTTACCATTTTCAGCTGGCTAATTCACTATCTTTGACGTATGCTAGTTGTGCCTATGTCATCCGGTGCCTATGGTAGATATCATTCAGTAGGTAGATTGCATTTCTCAATTGATTTGATGTTCATTTAGTAGGTTGATAATAAAGACCAGCTGATTAGTGTTGGATAGTCTAAACGTAAACTTTCAAGCTATGAAACTTACCTGATAAGTATCATAGCTTGAAAGTTTACGTTTACGTATAGCTTGTTCACAAATTGTGTCTTTTGGGGAAACAGAAACCTTCACCGATGGCAACAGAGCCGTCAAACCGAAACAATGATTTGATGCTGCATCAGTTTTGCCGTTTAATTTTAGAAAATCGACGAAAGTAATGCATTCTTGGTAAAATATTGTTAGCTGTTATGTAGGTACTTTCATCTCCAAGTTTTTGACGTCAACAAAATATGTCCCGTCTATTCAGATTAGTCTGAGATCTTCGGTCTCCTCGGTCGTTCGTCAACTTAATATGTACTTACTCCTTTTACATACATATCCATTTTTACACACTCCAATCATATCTTTTTTGGTCTCTCTCTCCCTCTGCTCTGCTGCCATCCACTTGCAATTTTAACATTCTTCTCCCTCCGCATCACATATCACCAAGCTAACATATTACTCCTCAACTATTCCATCACTGGCAACTTTGTTTGTTTGTCGTGATTCTACTGGTACCTAGTTACAATAAATCTACATCGATCAATTACAATTTTTGTTACATTAAACATTAGCGATACAGATTACAGTGGATATGACCTCTGCCTCGGATTCCGGTGGGGGTGGGTTCGAATCCCCATTTCTGTTGTGTTCATTTTAAGAAATTAAATAATGTGTCTCAAACTGTGAAGGAAAATCATCGTGAGGAAACCTGCATACCAGAGAATTAAATTTAATTCTCTACGTGTGTAAAGACTGTCAATCCGCATTGGGCCAGCTTGGTGGACTATTGGCCTAACCCCTCATACTGAGAGAAGACTCAGCGGTGAGCCGAATATATATTTATAATGTTGAAAGATTAGCGAATATGGACAACTGTGATGATCTGTCATGTATTTGCGCCCACGCGTAAATTTCATATCACCAATGATGCTCTAATTATTTTCCAAATAAGAAATATTACAGTTAAGCATGAGTGTACCGAGAGGGAGACGAACAAAGCTCAAAAGTGGTTCACTTGAGTCATCCATACAAGTCACTACTCACTCGCGCCCACGTTGGTAAAACTTCTTTATTTTGTCTCCGTCGGAACAATGTGACCGTTTTTAACGGGCACGCTTTAATTTATGATTGTATTAAGTAGGTGTTGTAAATATCAATTAACTAGCTGACGCCGCACGGTTTCACCCGCGTGGTTCCCGTTCCCGTAGGAATATGAGGATAATATATAGCCTATAGCCTTCCTCGATAAATGGTCTATCTAACACTAAAAGAATTTTTCAAATCGGACCAGTAGTTCCTGAGATTAGCGCGTTCAATCAAACAAACAAACAAACTCTTCAGCTTTATAATATATCAATAATTAAATACGACTAAGTGAACTACTTTCAACGACCGATCCAAACTATAGATTAATGTTATAAATGGAAATGTTTCAATGGTAGGCAATTTGTTAATCGATTATATATAAAATTTACTACCAGAGGTAGATTCGACCGAGGCTTTGGGTTTGGGGGTGTGAAATGTGGCCGAAATAATTTAAATGCGGTGACTGATCGCTTTCAACTCTTTTTAGTAAAACCTACTGGGGTAAAAGGGGCTGGGAGTCGCGGGGTTTTTTAAGTTGGGTTAGATAAGTATCCTGCCTACACAGTATATTTCGATTTATGCTACAGTCTTTCTTAATCAGTACTGTTTACCAACAAACAAATTAAAAATGAGGGTATAAATTAGTAGTCATTTCACACTTTATAATAATTATAATTAACTTGTTCTTAAATTAATGAAAATTAATTTGATTAATAAGTTTAGAACAATATGATATGGTTATTTTATACCTACAACATTTTATAAAAAAACCATATATCATCTATACTTATAATAAATCTGTAGAGAGGTCAATTCTGTACATGAAATATATTTCCAAAATATCTATCAGGGGGTGATTAGTGATCGATACTGATGCCAAAAATGCAATCAGTAAAATTTTTGTCTGTCTGTCTGTCTGTCTGTCTGTCTGTCTGTCTGTCTGTCTGTCTGTCTGTCTGTCTGTATGTTCTTTATAGAAACAAAAACTACTGGACGGATTTTAACGAAACTTGGTACAATTATTCTACATACTCCTGGGCAGGTTATAGTATACTTTTCATTACGCTACGATCAATAGGAGCAGAGCAGTTTAGAGAAATGTTGAGAAAACGGGAGAAGTCACTCAATTTTTTAAGCTTCCGTCGCGTGTACAGCCTTAATGGTTAAAGCTACATAGAAATCATGTATGACGGAAATGTTCTCCTTAAAATTATCTATAAAAACACAACAGCATATATATGTCTACCTTTTATGGTTGACTCACAATAGCTCGTGTAACTCCCGATAGCTTAGCAGTTCGGAGCTTTCTAATTAAATTTGTCTACTCTTATGTTTATAACACTCATCACTCATCCCTTACTAAAAAAGTTAACATTATTACCTATTCAATAAAAAAAGAATCATATAAATCGGTAAAGAAACACCAAAGTTATACAAGAAATACGCTAAGCCATCGCGCGTCCATACTAATTCATGCTGTATGGATTATTTTTGCGTAACGGCTGCCGCGCTCGACGCGACTCGCGGGGGGGGGGATAAATAAAGAAGTGCAGCCTTAATGAGTAGGGTAGGGGTAGGGTAGGGTAGGGTAGGGGTAGGGTAGGGGTAGTGTAGGGTTGGGGTAGAGTAGGGTAGGGTTAGGGTAGGGTAGGGGTAGTGTAGGGTAGGGGTAGGGTAGGGTAGGGGTAGTTGAAAGTTTACAACGACTTTTACGCGGACGAAGTCGCGGGCGTCCGCTAGTTTAAAATAAATAAGTTATGAAATGATATGCGTTTTCTACCTTCATTTCTAATTTCTTTGTTGGTAAACAGTACTCATCAAGAAAGGATGTAGTATAGATAAGATTCTGATTCAACCTTACTTTTTAAAATAGTGTTATTTATAGTAATCCCTAATTCCCTAGTTAATAGTGGCCTCCCAAAGACTAATAACACGATTTACAATGAATTAACCTCTTCAGTTTGCACCCGAAACGTGCGTCAAAAATCATCGCTCCAATAAATATGCAAATACAATTTGTAACTGAATGGGCTCATTCTCTTTTTCCGCACTCGTTAATTAAAGCTATACTTTTCTCCGCGGTGGTTAATATTTATCCCTTTTCAAGTCTACCCCCAAGTTGATACAATAGTAGGAGGCAATGCAATCTCGTCGACGGCTAATGGGGTCGTTCGCGACGGAACTTCGTTCGTTTGCGAAATCGTTAAATTGCAAGAAGTGAAAATTGTTTTACCTCTAATTATTAACGTTGTACTTTCTATGTCTGTCTGTTGTTCGGTATCAACCCATATTCGGCTCACTGCTGAGCTCGAGTCTCCTCTCAGAGTGAGAGGGGTTAAGCCAATAGTCCACCACGCTGGCCCTATGCGGTTTGGCAGACTTCAGTCTTTACACACGCAGAGAATGAAAATTCTGTGATATGCAGGTTTCCTCACGAAGTTTACGAGAGCCTTGATAGCCCAGTGGATATAACCTCTGCCATCGATTCCGGAGGACGTGGCTTCGAATCTGATCCGGGGCATGCATTTCCAACTTTTCAGTTGTGTACATTTTAAGAAATTAAATATGACGTGTCTCAAACGGCGAAAGAAAAACATCGTGTCTGTTGTTATTTCTTTAAAAATTCTATATGGCGGAACCGAATCATTGTCCTGCCTGACCCCCACTTTATGGACAGTGTGGGGTTATGTTTGGAGATGATCCAAAAAAAAAAAACAATTAGAATCTGCCTACCGAGTCCAATTATTTTTTGTACTTAATACGAAAACATTTAATCAAAACCGTTTATTTCAGGAGACATAATCGTAGGTACAGATTGACTTTATAATTATTATTTTTCTTTCCCTTTATTAAGTTACATATTAAAATTTCCATAAATATTTACGTAAATGTTGAAAATAATTAAAAAATAGTTTTGTTTTAGTGTTGTCTGTACGACTTACCACGCAACGGTTTGCGGAATATATGGACCATACCACAGTAATACTTTAAGTACTAATACTGAATAATATATACTGTTTAGTAGTTTTCGCGAAAGCTTCACAAATCCGCATGGCAATGCTATACACAGAGCAGGCAAACACTCGAGGCACGTTTCATTCAACACCTAGACAATCCTCAGGAGATGATGACTAGACACTATTGGAAAGGATATCTCGGAGAGTCCTTTGATTTGAACCCCGCCCGTTGTTCTATGTCTTACTATTTTAGCACATTTAAAGTTAATTCATCATTAACAACGACGAATTTTAACGACCGTACACAGCCGTGATAGCCCTATGGACAGGACCGCTGTCTTCGCTTCATAGGGAGTAGGTTCGGATCCAGTAATCCAAGTTAAATATCACGAGGAAAAACATCTTGAGGAACCTGCGGAATACATGAGAATTTTCTTAATCTATATTAATATCATTAATATTATAAAGCTGAAGAGTTTGTTTGTTTGGTTGAACGCGCTAATCTCAGGAACTACTGGTCCGATTTGAAAAATTCTTTCAGTGTTAGATAGCCCATTTATCGAGGAAGGCTAAGGTGAAGAGAATACATAATAGCTGATCAACTAGCATACTCAATAAGCAAACCTATTCAGACGCGCTAAAAGCACGCCCCTTTCTACCCGCGCAGCAAGTAGCATGCTCATAAATCGCACGACTGTGGATTCTTGAGCAAGCTCGAAATAACCATGCTCATTATTAGCAATGTTGCGATACACATGATAATAAGTAGCAACTGCTCAATAGTAGCATGCTTTCGTGCTTGAAATGAGCATGTATAACAGTAGCTTTTGAGTTCTATATCGTTGGATAACCGAGGCTAATAAATCATGATTAATATTCTTAAGAAAACTAATGATATAGGTAGGTTCCTGTAGTGATATTAAAAGCATTTTGAGCACGTAACCCGGTTTCCTTAACTAAGCCGTTGGAGCTACCGTTTTAACAGGTTAGCTTTTTGCCTCCGCTCCAGCCGAGCTTAATTGATTCAATAAAGGGGGTGACTTCGCAGCAGGCGCGCTCAATCTGATTTACTTCGGCTGTGTTTACTGTCTTTGCGTTCCTCAATATATTGGCTTTTTATTGGTGTTCTTTGCTAACAAATACCTAAATTTTTGTTCGTCTAACATGATATTTTACATTTTTGTTTGTCTGTCTTCTACCCATGCCTAACATAGTGCGCCGTGATTTCGAAAAAAAAGAAATTCTTGAACAAAAAAAATTTTACCGATTTCAAAATCGCAAAATTAATTTTAAAAAAAATAATTTCTGACGGGAAATAACTGTCCTTAAATACTAAAACTTTATCGTTTAATCGACTTAGGCATCACTGTGTTGTTCCCGCCTTCAACGTGATCAGAAGGTAGCACATACGATGTTATTTTTCGCTTTCTAGTTTATTTTGTGATTTTAAAGTCGGTTAAATTTTTTTGTTATAGCGCCACAGTACAGGAAATTTCGTTATTTTCATTTTAACACAAAAACACAGAAAACATATGTACAAGTAAACAACTGAACCGATAGTCATGAAAATTAAATAGGACCAATCTGTAATATACTTTTTGAAACAAAAAAAAAGAATTTTCAAAATCGATTAAGAAATGACGAAGTTATGAGTTATGAAAATGCCTATTTTTTGCCAGCTTCAGTCGGCCATTGACGGTCAATTATTCTCACGTTTCTGCAGAGCAAACGGCAGCAAAGACGTTTCATGCACACAATGACCAATACACGATCAGTTATAGTCGTGGGTGCTTCAGAAACGTGAGAATAATTGATCGTCAATGGCGTGCATTCTGGAACTACGCGGCTGAAACCGCGATGCGACTATTGGTCTATTGTAAATGAGAGTAGATTTTATTAAAATGGAAAAGAAAGTAGATCTTTCAAAGTCACCGTTACCTACGTAGGTAGACACGCTATCATACTAATCAGTTGTGATGAAATGACAAGTACAGGATATGAAAGTACATACAATAGAAGTGGCCGGTCACTCCTTCCCACACTCAATAGTAGATTGTTATACAAGGGGCTAAAAAGACCTATTATATACGAGGTATTTTTAGGCCTAAATAGAAACCGAGTTTATAATGGGTTTAGCCCCACGTGTTACACTCTGCTTTTCACTACGATTGCGAGAAAATAAAATAGTTCAGTACGATATTCAATGATTTATTTTAATTGAAAATTAAATGTTCAAAGTCTCAATTTTGGATATTAAGGAAGATGCTTTTACCCGGTAACATAATTTCCGACTACTGTGAAGATGAATAATGAGGTAAACGTGGGAGATAATAGTTTAAAAAACTCCTTTCGTAAGTGAATCCATTCGTTGTTGATTTCTCCACTTTACCTAGGTAGGTATTTAAGTAAATGCGTCTCGACTTTGATGGTAACAGATTGAAAATTTCCATCCATCTCCAAATTAGGATCACCATTCTCACTAGATGAAACAATAACAATTAATGTTGAAAAATATGTAAGTTACGGTCACAAAACAATGAATTACTTAATTTATAAATTAATTAATATAGGTATACACATTAATAATAGTTAACAATTAAATTTTGTTTTTATACGAGTACATATCAGAGCAGCAGTTCAGACAGAACCCACTAAAATCGATTCAGTCGTTCCAGAGATTAGCCCTGACAAACGAACAGACAGTCAGACGAAAAGATTGTTTGTATCGTGTGTATTATAAGTACTTGAGCAAACAGTTATTTTGAAATCACAGATTTCAATTTATTTTATACTAGCTGCGCCCCCCCGGTGTTACCCGCGAAAAATAACATGTACTTAATTTAATTTTTCCGCGTTAAAGTAGACTATGTGTTAATCCAGGTTATAATCTGTCTCCATTCCAAATTTCAGCTAAATTCATATATAAAATTATATCCATCAGTTTTTCGCAAATCTCGGGAAACCATGGACTTTTTCGGAACAAAGTAGGCTAATCCAAGGTATTATCTATTTTCATTGTAAATTTCATCCAAATCGATTAAGTAGTTGCGGTGTTAAAACAAACATCCATTCATTAGGAATATGAACATTGTACATACAGACAGTGTCATTCTCATTCATGAACCCTGCCTATAGTCTGGCAAGTTCGTTGATGACACTCCCATGATATGCGGGCGACGTAGGGAAAGATTGTGCGGGTGTGAAATCGTGCGCGCGAGGAAGTGGGTCATCAGTCGTGGGTTTTTCATTCATCGCTACATGCCCCCGACCCGCGTTAACCATCCGAAGTGTTACGAACGAAGTTGCCAAGCTATACTGCGACCTTAATTTTTTGCTTATATATCGTGTCGATGCAATGGTGTCGCTGCACTGAAAGCCGGCCAGTCTGCGCCCGCCAGGCGCACCGTGGGCGGCTCGGCGGCGCCCACTCTCCATATTTACCCGCTGTACTCGACAGCTAATTACTTGAGAGAAATTCTACTCCTTCCTTATAAGGATCCACTTACTGTCTCCATTTCTTTGCAGACTCACCTTCGTTCACAGTATATATTATGAAGTATGCTTATCTTTTTGTTTAACCGACTTCATAAAAGGAGGTTTTCATGTCATTCAAATTTTTGGAATTTTTTATTCTAATGTTAGCCCCTGACGATTAAATAATCTCATATGCCTGCAGCGCTAACGGCTTGACAGCCGATAAAACTGATCGTGTGTTGCTTGCGACTAGCACACGACCAATTTGAACTGGAGATTACTTGGTACTTAATGAGAATACGCTGCAGGCATTTGAGATTACTTGATCGTCATTGGCTGACATTACATACGTGCGGTACAATCCCTGTATATTATTGTATACATTCGCGACTTCGTTCACGTCCGACTGAAATCCACGGTATTTCAGTTTTTCCCAAATCCCGCAGGAACCTTGAATTTCTCCGGGATGAAAAATATAGCCAAATCGTTTTAGTAGCCGCAGCGTAAAGGAGGAACAAACATACACAGAAACTTTCGCCTTTATAATATTAGTGTGATTTCTATTTTCTGCAAGCACATATTTCACAGAGAACTATTTACAGGAGCGTGACCTTATTTCCAATATTCCTGCTTTATTAGCACCTTTTTCAAGATAAGGCACAGGGCACTGCGTCTTGAACTGGTAGATTCCATTTTAGATACAGGGTTACCTAAATATTCGTAAGCTATCTTTTATAAGTAGATTATCACACGCTCCGCAGTTATATGCGCGTAATTTTCGTACCTGTGAGAACACAAGGATAAACTATAGCCTGTGTTGCTCGCTGATAATGTAGCTTTCCATTAGTGAAAGAAATGAAAAAATCTGTTTAGTGGTTTAAACTTGAAAGCATAATAAACAAACACATTCATATTTCTTTAACACTAGTAGACATTCCTTTTAGTTTTGGAATACAATAAAGCTTATGTTGCTCATTAATAATGTAGTAATTTCGGATCCTTTTCGCTACAAACAAACAATTTTTTTTTCTTTATAATATAAACTAGCGGATCCGGTCAAGCTTCGCTTTGACTTATGTGCACTTCTTCCCTATCCCTACCCTACTAACCTACCCCTACTCTATCCCTACTCCTACCCCACCCCTACCCTACTTTAATTTACACAAAATAAATTTATGAACGCACGCGTAAATGTTAATCATTTGTCAGTATTTCTGAACACACGTATCAACTTTCAATCATTACTTAAATAGTATTTGACAGGATGGACAACAAATTTATGTCAGGTACTAAACAATGTAACATTTATGGAAAACTAGCGGACCCGGTCAAGCTTCGTTTTGACATAAGTGCACTTATTCTCTATCCCTACTCTACCCTTCTATACCTCTATCCCTACCCTACCCCTACCCTACCCCTACCCCTACCCCTACCCTACCCCTACCGCTTGACTTTTAAACGTTTGTATGGGAAATAGAAAAGGGCAGTTTTTAGGGTTTTCCCGGAAAATATTTGATTTTTTCTCACCTTTTAAACCTTCCCTATACCTCCACGAATATTTCAAGACCAAGATAAGATAAATCCGTTAAGCCGTTCTTGAGTTTTAGCGAGACTAACGAACAGCAATTCATTTTTATATATATAGATTATTCATCTTTCATAATTATTTATTCGTCAAGTTTAATATTTTTAAGATGTATTCTGCTATTCTTGTCGGAGACAAATCCAACGAATCAGAAACCATGAAAATCGGTCCAGCAGATCTCGAGTTATAAGTGTTGTAACAGACCCGACTTCTTTCGACGATCGAACGATCTTTTACATATATAGATGTAGATTAGTTGGGACGTATTGCCAATGCCGATGGCCGCGACTTGGTCCACGAGGAAGTCAGTAAAGTGTTCATATTATGAGGAAGCTGTTTCCTCATGCAAATAATTTCCTAAAACGCACAAGATAATTACACTGCGCGCTCTAACAGGCGTCTGTTAAATTACCTTATCAGAACAACCTTAGCATTAGACAAAGGATGTACTGTGATGACTCAGAGCTGTATGAACATACTCGTACATACATACGTAGCATATTTACGAACATGCTGTCGTCGTTATCAACCCATATTCGGCTCACTGCTGAGCTCGAGACTCCTCTCAGAATGAGAGGGGTTAGGCCAATAGTCCACCTCGCTGGCCCAATGCGGATTGGCAGAGTTCACACACGCAGAAAATTGGAAAAATCTCTGGTATGCAGGTTGAGACACGTTAATTTCTTAAAATGCACACAACTGAAAAGTTGAAGGTGCATGCCCCGGACCGGATTTGATGAACCAACACCCTTCGGAATCGGAGGCAGAAGTCGTATCCACTAGGCTAACGTGCTGTTTTACCTACTTAATATTTAACTAAAGCAAAGAATTCACTCATCATTGACACTACAAAGGTCAGGCTCATCAATTCCTCACTCATCATTGATACTGCAAAGGTCAGGCCAGTGTCCTTATTGGAGAAGGAATTTGCAGTCCATCACGATGTCCCAATGCGGGTTTTTGTTTTATTTTCAAAAAAAAAAATATAAATTGATTGAAAGTATTATATTTAAAAAAAAATTAAATTGTTGTTTTGGAGCGTTTTAACACTTTTGTTTTATAATTGTACCTGCGCAGACAACTGACAATTTGACCACAGTAGATATATTACAAGCAGTATAATAACTCGGCCATATTTTTGAAATAAATACCTACAGCCGCGCGCTCCGTAAACATGTGATAGGGCTGCCTGCCTCCAGCATTTTAATTACATTTGCCAACTTTGTGTTTCCATTTAGTTATGTGATTGTAAATATACTTTTTTTTAAATAAACAAATAAAATACTTTGTAAATTGTAGTAAAATAGGAAGTGATCAATAAAATGCGTGTTGTTTTTTGATTGGTAGATTTAAATAAGGCTGATACTTTAGCAACTATGGTACTTCTGCTGGGGTTGCTATTAATGATACACTTTTGTATGGAAATATCTTTATTGTTTAGTTACAAACGACCGGAATGCGCGAGCTGCGGAAAGTGACTATCGTATCGTATGCACGCTTTCCTCTACACTGTAGTTACAAAATTCATCGTCAGCGTAAACGAACCCCTACAGTATTCCCCCCCTATGCGGAAAATTTTTTTTATTAAGTAGGTATACAAACAAACAAACAAAAATTTTCATACGGAATTATTACATTGTACAGAAAACATAGAATAGATAAAATTATCAAGTACGCAAACAATTACACAATACAATATTGAACAATGAGGCGTCAAGTTACATTATCTTGGAAAGTAGCCCACCTATAGTGTTCACAAACTTTTTGCAGAATTACAATTATTACATTCAGGTACAAAGAATCTAATATTACATTCAAGTGAACTGGGTACAATAATGTTATCTTTACTTAAAATTATGCAAACATGATCTGACTTACTTTTAATTATTAAGCGTATTGGACTGCTGTTGCTGGTTGGCTTTGTTTTTCAACCTGATTTGTGGACATCGCTGACATCATGGTTTTTCTAGTCCAATGTTTAATGGCAGTGTTGCATTTCTTGTACATGATGCAACCACATATTAGAAGCAAAAATATTAAAGTAATTACGATAATCAGTCCATAAGTTTCTATTTTATATTCCACTGCGCTATAATGTGCGTCATTAGCGCCGTTTTGGGCGATCACAATTTCTTTGTCTCCTTCTTGCTTGCTATACGTTTTACCCATTTTGTCTATCTGAATGACAAGTATGTATACGTTACTAAAGTAAGAGTATGACAATAAAATTTAAACATTCAAGTCGGTTTTTATTCGAGAAAAACGCTTAGTTGTAACCTACTTATCTTTGTACCGTACACCGAACATCACGGCCTGACCGTGATGTTCGGTGTACGGTCGCGGGTTTGACTCCTGTGTTGGGGCTAACTGTTGGTTCGACCTTTTTAGGACTGTGTGACTCATTTTCAGAACAAATTCTTGTTTCATCGGGATCTTGCAAGATGTACGCGGGTTTTAGGCGATCAATCGAAATGCTGACCTGTTTCCCTGGCATCTGTATGACGTAAACCTTGGACCTTCTGTGTAGAACGCGGTATGGACCATCGTAAGGAGGTTTTAAAGGTTTTCGTACTGTGTCATCCCTGACGAAAACGTAGTTAGTCTTATCTAGGTTTGGGTGAACGAAATACGAGCGGGAGTTGCTGTGTCCTTCCGGTATTGGCTGGAGGGACTGTATGTGTTCTCGAATGTTTTCTACTAAACTATGAGGATCTGAAAATCCTACTTGAGTAGTATCGTAGAAATCTCCAGGCAAACGCAATGTTCGTCCGAATGCTAACTCAGCAGCTGATATGCCACTGTCGCTTCTACATGCTGCGCGTAACCCTAGCAAAACTGTGGGTAACTCCTCAACCCAGGACTTATCACTTAAGCGTGCCATCAGAGCAGCTTTTAGAGTCCTGTGCCAGCGTTCAACAGCTCCGTTAGCTTGTGGATGATATGCTGTCGTTCGTATCCTATTTATACCTAGTAACTTCATAAGATTTTGAAAAAGAGAACTTTCAAACTGAGATCCACGATCTGTAGTAATCTGTACTGGATTTCTGTATCGACATATCCAATTCTCGTACAAAACTTTCGCTACTGTATCTGCGCTAATATCACGAATAGGAAAAGCTTCTGGCCAGCGTGTGCAACGATCTATTACCGTTAAGCAATATCTATATCCATCTCGAGATGTTGGTAAAGTAATTAGATCTATATGAATATGAGCAAAGCGATCGACCTTAGGAATACGCTCTAAATTGGAAATTGTATGACGATCAATTTTAGCTCGTTGACAACTAATGCATGTCTTAGACCATTCATTGATATCCATATTCATGCTTGGCCAAAAATATTTTTGTGTAACTAGTTTCCGAGTAGCGCGTATGCCGGGATGGCTAAGATTGTGTATGCTTTCGAAAGCTGCACGCCTAAACTCTTGTGGTATGTAAGGTCTAGCTGTTTTAGAAGATACATCACAATATACCGCTTTATTACAAGTCGGTAAAGAGAATTTCTTTAAAATTGCATTGGAGTTATTCGCGTTAGTCACGTAGGCATCGTTTTCTTGCAACTCTGCAATTTTATCGAAATCAAGAATTGTAGGACAATGGATTGTTTCTACACGTGATAATGTGTCGGCAACCGTGTTGCTATGTCCACTTATATGACGTATGTCTGTCGTGAATTCGCTGACATATAATAATTGTCTGACTCTACGTGGTGTTTCGTTTGATTCTTTACCTAACTTCGAAAAAGCGTATGTTAGCGGTTTATGGTCGGTATACACTGAAATTTGACGACCTTCGAATAGTTTTCGAAAATATTTTATTGACATGTAAATAGCTAACAATTCACGATCGTAAGCTGAATATTTCTGTTGAGCTGTGGTTAACTTTTTTGAAAAGAATCCTAAAGGTTCCCACACACCATGCACTTGCTGTTGTAAAACAGAACCTACACAAAAATCAGAACTGTCGGTCATCAAAGCGAGCGTCGTATCAGTCCGTGGGTGTGCCAATGTAGTAGCCTGTTTAAGACTTAACTTACATTGTTCAAATGCTTTACTCGCGTCTTCTGACCACTGAATTTTAGTTTTATCTTTCTTTTTTGTACTCCCGAGATATTTGTTAAATAGGGACTGGTACGAAGCTGAATTGGGCAAATGAGCGCGATAAAAATTGATCATACCCGTGAATCGACGTAGCTCCTCCACTGTCTGCGGTTTCGGATATTCTATGATCGCTTGAACCTTATCGTCGGAGGGTCGAATTCCTTCAGGCGAAACATGGTAACCTAAATATTCTAAAGTAGCTTGACCGAACATACATTTTGAGAGATTTATAGTAATATTATAATTAGCTAAACGTTGAAATACTATATCTAAGTGTTTGAGGTGTTGTGTTTCGTCCTCACTAGCGATGAGTATGTCGTCTATATAAATGAAAACAAAATCTAATTCTTTAAAAATGGAGTCCATAAAACGTTGGAATGTTTGGGCAGCGTTACGTAGTCCGAATGTCATACGGGTGAACTCGAACAATCCAAACGGCAAAATTTGGGCAGCTTTTTCAACATCATTAGGCGCGATTTCGATACAATGGTAAGCCCTAGTTACATCAATTTTGGTAAAAATTTTCTTTTTTGCCAACATGTAGGTAAAATCCTGCAAACGAGGAATAGGATACCTGTCAGGTTTAGTAATAGCGTTGAGGCGACGGTAATCTCCACATGGCCTAATGTCACCGTTTTTCTTCTGAACTACATGTAAAGGACTCGCCCACGCACTTTTAGAGGGGCGACAAATACCTAGCTGTTGCATTTTTTCAAATTCTGCTTTGACGCGTTTATACCTATCGGGTGGAAGCGGTCTAGCCCGTGCATAAACAGGTGGTCCGGTGGTTTCAATACAGTGCTGTACCGAACTTGATGCTGTTCCCGTGAATGACATTGGCTTCGTAATGCTAGGAAATTTCAAAAGCAAATCGCGATATGGTTGATCTTTACTAACAGATAATATTGAAGGTTCACTTACACTTACTATTGACGCTATAACGTTTAAGTCTGTAACCCTATCAATGAGTTTTCGTGAGCCGACGTCAACCAGTAGTTTATGGTGACTCAAAAAGTCTGCACCTAAAATCGGTTGTTTTACGTCTGCTATTATGAAATCCCATCGATATGGTCGTCTTAACTTTAAATTTAATACTAATGATTTTATACCATATGTTTTAATCTCTGAACCGTTAGCGGCGTATAACTTGTAGTCGTTATGTTCTAATGAGTTACACTTTTTATTCACAGGTAACACTGAAATGTTAGCACCAGTGTCTATTAAAAAATGCATACCACTGTTGGTGTCTAGGATGCGAAGGCGGTTGCACGGTGAGATGGCACAGAGCTCCGCCGATGTCTGTGCCTCATTTAGTTTTCCGGCTGATTTTTCCACGCGCAGGGTTCCGTGCATTTCCGAGCTTTGCCGCGGAACCGGTTGTGATAGAAACAGAGCCAACCTGGTGAGTCCGGGGTGCGTCGCGGTTCTGAAGGATCGCGTGTCCGAGATGCTGAACGCGAACGATCGTAATTCCAGCGACGTGGTCTCGATCTTGATCTTGATCTTTCGAGCTCATTCACTTTCACGGTTAGTTTGGCTATTTCTGCCAAAATCCTATCCGTTGGTGGTTGTGTAATCTCGCTTACGTTGTGTGTGGTGCGCGTAGTCTCATATACGTTATCGGCGATTGTCATTTTGCTGTCACACAAGTCAGTCACTTCCCTTATTTATTGAATTTCCAAAAGTTCTGTGTTCACTAGGAATGTCGGTGGTCACCACTTTAGCAACTATGGTACTTCTGCTGGGGTTGCTATTAATGATACACTTTTGTATGGAAATATCTTTATTGTTTAGTTACAAACGACCGGAATGCGCGAGCTGCGGAAAGTGACTATCGTATCGTATGCACGCTTTCCTCTACACTGTAGTTACAAAATTCATCGTCAGCGTAAACGAACCCCTACAATACTAATCAATGATCTTGAAGGACCTTCATATATTTATTTTGGTGATGCCATCTATCTATTACCACCACACTAGGTGACCAAATAATAAAAAATCGGTCAAGTGCGTGTCGGGCCACGCGCAGTGTAGGGTTCCGTAGATTATGTTAGCACTTTAACCCCTTATGTAATGTACAAAAATACCGATAACGATACCCCCACACTATAGAATAGACGATAAAAAATTGACCCTGACTTGGCATGTAGGGAAGGAACTACAAAAAACAAATTGAGATTGACCGGGTTCGCTAGTCGTTTAATAAAAAAATCTGGATAGGTATATTGATATCAGCTGGCTCTTTACTTTTTTTATTCAAATACATTAAAGTATGAGCAACACAATAATGTTGTTAAATTCAAACAACTTCTTTACGTAACTTCTTTATTACCTTAAAATACAGGTATACAAAACATACATGTCATAAGATTTAAATCTATGTATTACATAATAATCAAAGAAAACAACCTAAATGAAGAAGTTAATAAATAATTATTTAATAATATTATATTAACGTTTACGTCATTTACCTATTTACACAATTTTATCATTTAAGCATTTATTTATATATATATTTATTAAATTATGCCTTTAGAATACAAAATATTAATCAAACTTTATAAAAATAATAACTTTTTTCCTAGTCGTCATAATTAAAAAATCCAATACACTGCGTTCGTCACCGCGGCACAGTCGCAACGGTCTTCACCCCACGATCACCCCACGTACGAGCTGCGTAGGTATAGCTCGCGTTTCGACCTTTAGTATGAAGTCCAACTACTGCTTGTAATATATCTACTGTGATTTGACTCAACTTACTTGTCTGGGTCTATACCTACATTTTTAAAAACTACATATGTAACTACATACGATTTTTTGGAATGAATGAAAACATTATAATTTGGAACCGAATAAACGCGATGTTTTAACTCTATAGTGGAGTTTAAAAACGGATAAGCAAGGTTATCGGCCGGTGTGCAATTATAGTTAACTCGCGTTCAATTTAACCGCATCTCGCTAACCGTTGGCCGCGACGATGCAAGTTTGATGACCCGCTGAACTACTCGTAATATCATGTGGCGGCAGTATTCGCATGACCGGGATATCACACGTGTTAGCACCTTACTTGCGGTCACAGATTTTGATTAGAATAATTTTGCAATAAGTTAGTTAGGGATAGGGTAGTCTAAAAGAAATCAAAATTCATTAATTTTGTGGTAGACTATTTGTAAAGACTCTAAAGCCGGTTCGGAAGGCAGGTTCAGCTGAGAAAAGCCGGCAAGAAACTCAACATCTATATTATTAAGGAATTCATCAATTTGTAGTAACCTCGACCATGTTTTTATTTTAACACATAGTAGTAGAAGATCCGTATTAGAAACGACCTTCACCCATTTGTTTAATAAAAAGTGTTTTTCATAATTATATCAAAAGTACGATAAAAATATATTGCCAGTAGGTTGCCCCAAAAACTAAAATCAGGAGACGGACATAGAATACTTATTGTAGGGGTAGGGTGGGGTTAGGGTAAGGATAGGGTTTAACGCAGAAAAAGTCGCGGGCGTCCGCTAGTTTGTTATAAAAGTAATATATAAACAGATTCACCTTCACATTTATAGTATATACCTACTATAACGACCGATATAATTTACTGTTCCCGTGACAATATGGGATTAAATATAGCCTCTGTCACTCAGAAATAACGTGGCTTTCTAGTGGTATAAGATTTTTTTCAGCCGTGATAGCCCAGTGGATATGACCTCTGCCTCTGATTCCGGTGGGTGTGGGTTCTAATCCGATCCGGGGCATGCACCTCCGACTTTTCAGTTGTGTGCATTTTAATAAATTAAATATCACGTGTCTCAAATGGTGAAGGAAATTATCGAGAGGAAACCTACATACCAGAGAATTTTCCTAATGATCTGTGTGTGTGTGTGTGTGAATTCTGCCAATCCGCATGGTGTCAGCGTGGTGGACTATTGGCCTAACCCCTCTCATTCTAAGAGGAGACTCCAGCTCAGCAGTGAGCCGAATATGGGTTGATAACGATAACGATAAGATTTTTTTCAAAATCGGCTATGTAGATCCAGATATTTCCCATTACAACCTTTTTACCTCTTCGTATAATATTAGTATAGACATAGATATCTCAACTAGTCGTAATCAAATTACGAGGCAACTATAGGGGACATAATAAGCTCGTACATCGGGCAAAGTTTACTCCCCCGATGATTATTAGCCTCGTGTTGTATATCCAATTTGCGGGCGAAATTACTGCTTTGGAGCCCTCAGTTGAGAGTAAGTGGGGGTGCAATGATAGAAGGTTGAATTCAAGTTATTTTGAAGGAAGTTGAAATGACGTATGTTTAAAAAGATGAATAGAACAATCTATTACTACAACTGTTGAAGATAGATCTTTTTAAACTAATCTATACTAATATTATAAAGCTAAAGAGTTTGTTTGTTTGTTTGATTGAACGCGATAATCCCAGGAACTACAGGCCCGATTTCAAAAATTCTTTCAGTGTTTGATAGCCCATTTATCGAGGAAGGCTATAGGTTATATATTATCCCTATATTCCCACGGGAACGGAAACCACGCGGGTAAAACCAGTCAGCTAGTGTTATACATATATTGGCGTATCTAGGATTAAATCCTAATGTGGGCCCAGGCCCACTTTAAGGGGACAGCCCCTGACATACCGCTGAACAGAGTCGACACTCGTTATAGAAATGTCGTTTGCAATGTTTATTAGTTTATTTTAGCGTCCATCATAGAATTTTAAATCGGTAGGCCAGAATTCTAGAGTGGGCACTGGACCATTCTAGGGTGGGCCCGGAGCTATATACGCCTATGATGTTATATTATTGTAAGTTGTTCCCATAAATATTATTTAAATCCTCTGAGGCGTCTGTTTGCCCTTTTGCGATAAACTCGTATACCACTAAACGGATTTTTATGCGGTTTTCACCAATTGATTCATGGGGAAAGTTTCAGTATACAATTTTCAAGATTTCTGTAACTTAGTTGAAATATGAAGATAAAAGTTTTTTTTTATTCTTTACAAGTTAGCCCTTGACTACAAGCTCACCTGATGGTAAGTGACGATGCAATCTAAGATGAAGGCGGGCTAACTTGTTAGGAGGAGGATGGAAATCCATATCCCTTTCGGTTTCTACATGACATCGTACCCGAATGCTAAATCGCTTGGCGGTACGTCTTTGTCGGTAGGGTGGTAACTAGCCTCCCACCAGCCAGACCTGGACCAATTAAGAAAACCTCAATCGGCTCAGCCGGGGATCGAACCCAGGACCTCCGTCATGTAAATCCACCGCGCATACGACTGCCCCACTGAGGCCGATAAAATAGATGGAAATGCTGTAACTGTTTTGCGTTTTATTCGGAGGCTCGGAGGTTGAAGGCGTACGAATTCGCGGACGTCAGAGACGGTTTGCCATTTGTGTCCAAAGAAGTTCACAGATTCATCGATGAAATTGAGCCGAGTCTGATAGCTGTATTATATTTGCACTATTATAGCCCTAACAAATACCTATATGCATTAAAACTGCTAAACGAATTACCTAACTAACCTAATTGATCAGGTCAATTTGGAGTCGGCTTCGACCTTCTTATGACACTTGTTAATCAAAGCGATAATCGTAATCTTTTAAATTAATTTGTTGACACGATGTTATTTGGTGGCTTCATTGCTGTGGTGTTGTCTTTAATTTAATTCCATTGTCTTTAATTAATTAAATGCCTCGTTGGTGACTTCGAATCACGAGCTTCTGGATTCGAGTATTTTTTTGTTTTATGTGTAAATTGGCTGTAATATGGCGTTGATTACTGAAGATCGAGGTGGTTGGGAGATTTTTGATCATAGTTTCAGATTTTACCCCTGTACCTCCTTGTATTATAAAGGTCTTGACAACAGACAGACAAGCAGGCAACAAGGTCTGTTTTTTTTCCTTTTGAGGTATACCTACTCAAAAGGAATAAAACAATCTTTAATATTAATTTGGATTACTCTTTACAATGGATGCTCTGCTAGGAACCCTGGCCGAATTACCTACGCCAAATAATTTAGAAATCATCCACTGTGCCTACTTTAATCGTTTACACCGTGCATCACTCATCGTGTATTCTTTTGTTTGCAAGTATCAAATCTCGTATAACACTATATAGGTATAGGGAAGCCTACATTTCCGCAATGAAAAAAATAACAATGAAGGGATACACTCGGCCACGAACAAAGGGGCCGTCTGGCTGCTTCGGCATAGACAATGATTGTCCGCCCCCTCATTGCAGTCACGTTCAAAGAGCTATCCTTCATATCCACATAGAGCAGGCGCTACAGGGAGTTGCGTGTGCATAATATGAGGATCACATTGTGGTTACAGTTTTGAACTCGGAATAGCGTGCTGATTCAGGATGTTGTCAGGAGGTTTGTTGGTCCATTCATTTTTATACCTTCGATATATTCTATTCCATTCGAGTAAATTCAATTGTTTCTTATGAGTAGAGACACACATAGCACACAACTTGTGGTTCATTTACACGAGCACGAGCAGCATGTTACCAACAGCAGAGGC